>NC_135314.1:3883956-3943374 GCF_048772815.1 Callospermophilus lateralis | reverse complement strand
AATATGTGACCCTTTTTAAACAAACCCTGCTTTAGCTGCTTGCCTCCGTGTGCTTCTCCAATGGAGTACTCCAACCTGTGGGGAGCAGGACTCGCCACCGGCTACCTCCCAAGTTCCTGCCAGGGCAGCCACTCACTACCTAACCTAAAGGTTCCCCAGGAGCTCCGGCCACCTGGGAAAGGTGCTTCATGGTCTCACCATCGAATCCTGATGGAATCCTGCACCCCAGAGGCTCGGCTAAGTCACCTGAGACGAGTCTCAAGTGTAGTGCAGACACTGGGAGAGGATCCTCGATCCAGCAAGCCGACACTGAGATGCAGCAGGGAAGGGACCTCTGTGGACCGGGCAGAACATCCTGAGCAGCGCAGTGTGGAAACGGGAGGCTCAGGACCGTGGGCTCAGCCAGAGTCCAGTGGGAGAACTGGCCATCCGAGCCTCGTGAACTGGCAGCTTCACCACCAGCAAGTTCAGGGTGCAGTGGCCTCCTGATGTCCCCCTGCACCTCCCTGAGCACTGAATGACACCAGCCGGCAGGGGACAGGGGCCTCCTGGCCTTTCCTGGCTCTCCAGGGACACACACTTTGGACCTTCTGTGTACAGATGGCCCCTTGTTGCCAAAAGCTCGGTCCCTATCCCTGATGCCAACCCCATAATGAGGAAGAGTTTTAAGAAAAAGGAAAGAAGGTTGATTGTTTGGCTACAAAGGAGAAAACGCAGGGGACTCCTGTCCCAGAGGCTGGGATTCTGCCTATCCTCAGGGTGTAACAGTGGCCCCTTCACCTTCTGAATGTAGCCCTCATTGATCTAAGGTCTATTTAAAAAAGAAAGTTGTTGTTGTTTTTCTCTCTCCCCTCTCCCCTCCCTAACAAGATTAGGGAGACTGTGTTACCTTTTCTTCCCCAGTTAACTGCCCTTGAACACACCCACTACAGGAAGGAGATGGGAAGTGAATGTCTCCAGAATTAACCAGTGAGTCCTAACACGATCAGGGCACCCTGGACCCCCATACTGGAAAGTAACTCTTAAAAAATTCCTTTACACCCCCACAACAGGAGCTTTACAGCCTTTGGGACAGGAGTGCCCTGTGTTATTGCTTTGCTAATAAAACTTCATTTCCCTTTTTCTCAAAACTGTGTCCTCATTATTAAATTTGATTGGCACTGGGGACAGGGACCAAGCTTTTGGTTGTTAAAGAGGTGACTCAAAGGCTACATTCCATGTGCTCTCTGTTGGAGGTGTAATTCACTTGTTGATTTGGAGATAGTCATTTCTGAGATCTTCCGTGCCATCCCCAAAGTCTGGATTACTTTGTTCCTATGGAGGGTGTGGGCTCAGGGACAGATAACCCTGCCTAGGAGGGGGAGGAAAGGTGATCCTGTTTCCCCTGAGATTAGGGAGGGGGGATTAGGGAGGAGCAGGGGGAGAGGAGGAGAAAGAAACAGGTCCATTTTAAAGATAAGTCTCCGTGGCAGAGCAGCAAGGGCTTTATTCAAAACATAAAGTGGCCCCTGCTACATATTCTCTATTACCGAATCTCCTTCCTGGTTGCTATTACAGGTGAAGACTCCCTTGGATCTCCTTGGCAGATCTGCCTCTGAAGTTAAAAACAGGGTCTTGGTGGGCTGGGCTGCAGCTCAATGGTAGGACACTGCTTGCCTAGCAGGCGCCAGGTCCTGGGTTCTACCCCTTGAACCACAACAAACAAACAAGACCCACAAAAGGAGCCCCAAACTGGCTCCTTTCCACTGGCCTGGCCGTCCCCTGGCTGGAGGGGTGGCGTCCTCCCTCCCTGCTCCGGGTCAGCTGTCTGGTCCAACCTGCTTCTCCACATTCCTTTGCATTCATGCCTCTGAGAATAGCCTGCATTCAGGGCTTCCCAGGCCCCGTGTCCTGACAGGTAGGTCTGCTGGTTCGGGTCAGCGCAGCAGGTGAAAGGTATTTTCCACTCCAGACTGAGAGGATCCAGGCTGCAGAGCAGAACTGTCTCTGGTGGCCAGAGCAATGCTAGTGTCCAGGGAAGAGAGAGGTGCCACAGAGAGCCCCTCCTCAGGGACCCGTGGAGAAGGGAGCTCCAGCCTCAGTTTCCTCGTCTGTCACGGGTCATGATGTGTGGACAGAGGCCTGACACCACTCCATGTCCGTGAGGACAGAAAACTCCTAAGCAGGTGGACTTGGTCTCTTCCCAGGAGAAGCTCCGAGGCCCACCGCCCCGCCCCGCAGGTGTCCGCTTTGTGGACCTGGAACAAACTCTCCCTGCACTGAGCCTATGGCCTCCCTCTGCCCCAGCGCCCTCCTTATCAGGAAGAGGGATCTCAGGCTTCTGTGCCTCCCACGTCTTCCTGCCACCTCCTCCTCCAGGCCTCTCCTGGAGAGGGTTGAGAGAAGGCGGAATCCCGCCTTGCGGCTCCTGTTGGGGGAACTTGGGGTGGGGCGTTGGGAGGCTGGAGGATGGTGGGGGTGGGATTTGAGCTTGGGCTCCCCTCGGGGGCCCCCCTCACGGTCCTCTTGAAAGGTCTGGGTAGTCCTCCTGGCTGCGTGGCTTCTGAGCCGTCCATCCGCTGCCCACGCAGGAAGCCCAGTCCTCAGTCATTTCTGCTGCCCCGGCTCCATCACCATCTGCCCCGGGGAACGGTTCTGTCTCTGGCGACTCTGTGTCTAAAGGTCAGACCCACTTCTCCAGGCAGTCCTGCCCCAGGTCAGCACCGAGGAGCTGCTGGGGGATGAGCCCCGAGGGCGGACCCCCACTCAGGGCAGCACCAACTGAGGAGAGGGTCCAGGAACCAGGAGGGCGAGTTAGGGACGTGCGCAATCTTACGCCCTTCCGAGTGCTTCCATTTAAAAACCGTGTAATGGGCTGACGGTGTCTTAGTGTGTTCTGGTTGCTAACCAGACACCGCTAACAGGGAGGCATTAAAACAAGAGAGCTCTGCGGTCTGGAGGCCGGGAGCCTGCGGTCAGGTGCTGGAGGCCGGTGTCCATGAGGGCTTCCTTATGGACAGATGGTGGAGGGACGGCTTGGGTCTCTTCTGCTCCTAATAAGGGCACGAGTCCCATCCCAAGGGCAGCACCCTCAAGAACTAGTCGCCCAAGGCTCCACCCCCTAACACCAGACACTGGGGGTCAGGTTCCAGTGTAAGAATTGGGGGCACCAACCTTCCACCCGCACAGCGCCTCCCTCCCTCCTTCCCTTCTTTGACCACGTACCAGGCGTGGGAGGCTCTAGGGGACTGGAGGAAAAGCCAGCTCCCTGACCCAGGAGTCCCTGCCCTCCCAGGGCACAGGCTCCTCACCCGTGGGAGGCATTTGTCAGGCTACTGACAGTGTCACAAGTGGACCGTCCCTCTGTTGTCCTAAGAATGGTCCAAGAGGAGGCCCTTGAGATCACCTGCCACAGAAGGGCCCACGGGCCCACAGTCCACGGGGCTACTGATGGCGTCAAATCCACCTTTCCCTCCCCTTCGGGAAACAGTCGTGGGTGCCAGCCAAGTGAGGCATTTGGTTCCAGGGAAAGTAGCTCGGCACTGGTGAAAGCATTTCCAGTCCATGCCCAGCCGCCCACCTGACAGCTGCTAATTACAGACCAGGGAAGACAGAGCTGGCAGGCAGCCCCAGCGGCTGAGCTCCAGGCTCAGAGGGCAGCGTACCTGCTCATGGCCATGGCCACAGTGATGGCGGCCCGTTGGGGAGAGACTGGTGCCCCATTGATAAGAGGGCAGTGTGGCAGGTGGGCAGGGACACTGCTCAGCGCCCCTTTCGTCCTCCTGGCTGAGCCTCCCTTGAGTGCCCTCTGCCTTCGTCACTGCCTCCCCTCCTGGTCTCAATGCCAGTGCATCGTGTGCCCTAGACTCTCCATGGATGCGACAGTCAGGGCTGTGTTCCTGGGCAGGAGAAGCGTGACTGGCAGGGAGGGCCGGGGGTGCTGGGTCATTCTGGCAGCAGAGCAGAGCAGAGACCTGGCCCAGAGAGGGCAGGAGGATCTGGGGGTGCACGGGGGCACTGCTGTGAGCACCGCCACGCCAGGGGCTGGGGGCAGGCTCCAGCCCCTAGGAAAGCCCCAGGTGTCCCATGGTCTTGGGGAGCAGGGCTGCAGCTCTGGGAGCAGGGTTCCCATCAGGGTGTCAGTTGCTGGGGACAATGGGGGCAATAGGGGGCGGGACCATGTAGGAAAATAAAGTAGACCAGGTGGACGCGGACCCCTGGGGCCATCCCTGCAAGGCCCCAGCCAGCCCCTCCCTGCCGACTCGGGCTTGGTCCCTGCTGTCACCTCAAGAATGGCCCCAACGTGAGCCTCCCTGTGCCTGTGAGGGTGGCGTGGCTCCGGGAAGGGCCTGGAGAAGGGAGACCACCCGCAATTCTCCCCATGGCCCTAAACTCCATCAAGTGTCCTTCTACAGGAGGCCGGGGACACCTGACCACAGAAGAAGAGGCAGCTATGTGACCATGGGAGCCACTGGAAACTGGACAAGGCCAGGAAGGACCCCTGCGCCTTGGGGAAGCCAGCCCTGCGCCCCTTGACTCTCACTTTGAGACTCATTTTGAACTTCCGGCCTCTAGAAGCGAAGAGGACTGTTACAGCGGGGCAGGACCCTGGCAGGCCCACGGGTAGTCAGGGGAGAGGGCAGGAAGGCTGCCCGGCCACCGTCCTCTCCCAACACTGCAGGGGCAGCGGGCTTTCTCTTCACTCTGTGCCTTCCTGCACTCCTTGGATGGCTTTTAATAAACGTCTGTATGTTGTAAAACACCCCAGGAGTTATCCACAGGGAAGACTGTTTTCCTGGCCTGTGCTCCTCTAAAGCCAAACTCTCTCGCCCACCACCTGGTGCAGGTGTACCTGCGCCTGCCTCACTCACCCTGGAGGAATCTGCCACCCGCTCTGGCTCCGCCCACGGGCCCTGGCCCCTCCCCCTCCACACCTTTTCTCCCATCCCCTCTCCCCTGGCAGGAGAAAAATGACCTACTGACAGACTCAGGTGGCTCTCCCAGAGGTGCACTGTAGGTGGCCCTGGACTCTGCACGGCGCCCTGCCCAGTCCTGTGGGGTTTTCACCCCCTGCTCTGGGAAAGCAACCCCTCATGCACACTGACTTCACGGCCTGCCGTGGGGGACTCTGTAAAAGAATTTCTGTCTTCACATCCTGACAGCAAGTGCCTGCCATTATCCCAGGTCCCAGGAAGAGAAAAGAGCCGTGGGAGCGATTGGAGCCCGGCCCACATCAACATGGCCAGCAGCAGCCCGCCAGGGTCTCCAGGGCGGGTCTGACCTCAGGGTCCACTCAGCCAGGTGGACAACGTTACCACAGACTTGCAGCCAGCCTGGCACGTGGCGGTGATGGGGCTGTTCCCAGCCCCCGGGATGGAGCTTCCTGCACCTGTGTCCTCACACCCTGTGGAAGGAGCACAAAGCCCAGCAAGTTCCTGCTGTTGGCTCTTGTGACCTTGTGAGCCTGATAGTGTGTTCAGGGCCCTGTGCCGTCTCATGTCCTGGAGATGGAAGGTCAGGGCCATGCATGCCAGGCCCCAGTGCCCACTTTAGCAGCAGGCCATGTTGTCTCTTGCCACACTGCAGAGGTGGGGTGTATGTGTCCTCTGCCATGATTTCCTGTGGGTTTCTGGGCGTAGTTGTGTACACGGCACCTGTGCTCCTCTGCACACCTGTGAAGCCCAGTTGCCTTTACTCCTGCTCTTATCAGCCTGAGGCAGTCTCCAAGGGTGCAGTCCCGAGGCAAAAACCATCAGAGCCTGGCGTGCTGGTATTTGAGCCTGCAGCACGTGGGTATGTGTGCATGTGCACGTGAGCTTGAGCATGCATGCAAGCATGTGCAGGTAGACACACCGTGTGTATGTGCATACGTGTATGTGTTTGCACGTGTGGGTGTGCACTTGTGTACATGGGTATGAGTGTGTGTTTATCTCTATGTGTTGGATGTGCGTTTTCAGGGTTGTTCTCAGCCCCCAGTGTAATTCCCAGGCAGAGGGACGCAGGCTACTGTCAGGTAGCTCAGGTGTGCGGCCAGTGGGGGCGGTCTCTGGTCTTAACCAGAGGTGCACTGTAGGTGGAGTCTCTAGTGAGCCTGGTGTTTGTTTAATGCACCACAAATGTTGGGTACCTTCTGGAGGCAGTGCACAGGCAAGCAGGTGACAATGAGGGGACCTCCCCACCCCATCCCTGGCCACTAAGAGTGAAAAAGGATAAGATTGCCTTAGGTCAAACTACAAAACCCGCTATGACTGGGCAGAGGCAGGCCCCTGGCGCAGATGGGAGGGCTGGCCTCGGGGCTGCAGGGAGGCCGGGGGCGCAGACCCAGGTGTTGGCCTGTCCACAGGGCAGCGTCTGCCTGCCTCCCATGAGAGGCCTAAGGTGGGCTGCAGGCTTCTCCAGCAGGGGGCGGGGCCTCTGCTCCTGTCAGGCCCCGCCGCCCTGGCTGCCCCCTCCCTGCTCATGGAGTCCACTTCTTCCTGACAGCCGCCCGTCTACAGGCAAAACAGTGTGCGTCACCTTCCCGGATGCCTGGCCTTTGTTTCTCCCCTAGAGAAGCGGATTTTCTGGTTTGTGCCTCAGTGTCTGCGGGTGTGCCTGTGCCTGGCACAGCACAAGGCCTGCCCTTGGCTCTTCTCACCCTGAGTCAGAGGTTGTACCCATTCTGCAGGTCGGAGTCAGAGGCAGGGAGGGGGACTGGCTGGCTCAGCTCCTGGCTGACACTGGAGCATGGGCCCAGGTCAGATGCTCGGGTCGGGTGGGTGAACTGGCTGCCCAAGTCACTGCTGGCTGGAGTCTCCAAGCTGTGGAGTTCAAGGCCAGCTGTGGAGCCCCCAGCCCTGCCTCAGGAGCTTGGGGCCTGGTGAGGGAAGCTCTGGTGAGGGCATGGTTATGTCGCTGCCCAGCTCGCCCTGACTGGACTAAGACCTTGAGCCACAGCAGAGCTTCGCAGGAGGCTGGGGCTGGGGCTCATGGGGGAGCAGGTGCCGAGGGCTTTGCCTGGCAGGGGGACAGCAAGGCACAGGCTTGGAGGCGTGGCCACCCTATGTCTGATGGCCCTAGCATCAGCAGGTGGGGCACAGTGGTGTGGGATGAAGAGGGAGCCTGGTCCAGCAATGCACAGGTGGCCTTGGGGTCTGACCCAGGTCCAGAGAGCTGTCCAGCTGCTCTGGTGGAGAAAGACAGTGAAGAGAGAATATTCTCTGTCCAGCTGTCCTGAATCCTCAGCCTCAGAACACAGGTTCTGGGAAGGACCCACAGGAGCCTGGGACCGGGGAAGTATAGGTGGGGGTCCTGGAAACAGCCCCTGTCTTGGGCGTTCTTCCTGCAGGGGCTGATTCCTCCCCTTCCTCTCTGTGCTCCGGGAACTGGCTCTTCTGGTTATGTAAATCAGGCACTGGAGCCCGCTGGGGAGCCAGGGCTGGGACCTACAGGGAGGTCCTAGAACAGGGTCCAGGCTTGCAGGAGAGAGTGACCATCCCTCATTCAACTCAGCAAGAGGTGGCTAGGGAAAGGAAAGGACAGAGGGGCTTTGGGAGCTATTGCCATCAGCTCTTTCCTGCGCATGTCCTTAAGGTTAGATGTCACTTGGACTTTTCTCTTTTACAGCAGGAAGCAGAGACAGAGAGAGGCTGAGTAGCTAGTCCACTGTCCCATGCCCAGTGAGGTCAGGCCAACTGGCCCTGGAGACAGGCTTCTATCGGCTAAGCTGGTGTTTCTCCAAGTGGGGTTCCAGACCAGCAGCACCAGGCTCACGGGGAACTTGAGGGGGTGCCAATCCCAGGGCCCCACTTCACCTGCCAGATCAGATGTGCTCTGCCCTCGGTGTTTTGAGGAGCCCTCCTGGGGATTCTGACGTAGGCCCAGGGGCTTCTTCAGTTGATATCCACCTTTGCTGGGCACCTACGTCCTGAATTAGCCATCCCGCAGGATACTGATAAAGTCACTGGCCACCAGATAAAAACCAAGACATGTCAGGTGCCTCCCTCGAGCCTATGGTGAGTAGCCCTGGACGTGGAGCAACAGCATCTCTTGTCTCTGGGTTGTGCTTCCTTGGGCACCAGAGGCACAGCAGGAACCCCACAGCTCAGAAACCCAGGCAGGTGCCGAGTCCAGGCCAGGAGAGCTCCAAGAAGTGTGCAAGGTGCATCTTGAGCACCTTTGGTCAAAGGAGGCAAAATCCACGGGGCCAGTTGCTGGGATTCCAGTTTGAATCTCAAGCTACCTGAGAAGCCTGCGGAAACACCCATTTATGTTTAGCCCAGTACTGTTTTGTATTTTTTTTTTTTTTTCAAATTTAAAGGCTAGTAGGGAACCATGTCTGTTGACCCAGTTACTTGGGAGGCTGAGGCAGGAGGGTGGCTTAGCCCAGGAGTTCAGGGTCGGCCGGGGCCACACAGGGAGAACCAACTTAGAGAAGACCAGCAGCTGTGGCGTTCAGACCTGTGTCTGTGCTTTAGCCTTGGCCGCTGGATGACTTTGGGAACCGACCTGAACTCTCTGGTGCTCAAGGCCCGGGCTGGAGACGGGGCCTGGCCTCCTGACAGAGAATGGGACTTCTCTCTGTGATGGGGTGGGGAATTAGCACCTCCTCCTTTACACTTAGTCAAGGTGACAGGGGACCTAAGACAAAGTGTGGACCACCAGTTGTGGGAGCCCCAAATACCCCATGCCTTTTGGGAAAGGCATGGAGCAAGAATATTACCAGGAAACAAGCCCAGCCCCAGCCACACGGGGCCACCCAGTGGGGAGATGGGGCCAAGTCTGTCCCCCACACCTTCCCCCTCCTTATGGTCCCCACGTCCTTTCCTCCTGGGAGCTCCTTAAGTTCTGGCTATTCTGCAAACTGGGACGGGCCACACCTGAAGGAGCCTCTCTGGTTCCACCTAGCACCTCCAGGACACCTGAGAGATAGGGTATCCCCTGGCCAGGTGTCCCCTGTGCGCCTCCAGGACACCTGTGGGACAGGGCATCCCCAGCCAGGTGTCCCCTGTGCGCCTCCAGGACACCTGTGGGACAGGGCATCCCTGGCCAGGTGTCCCCTGTGCGCCTCCAGGACACCTGTGGGATAGGGCATCCCCTGGCCAGGTGTCCCCTGTGCGCCTCCAGGACACCTGTGGGACAGGGCATCCCCTGGCCAGGTGTCCCCTGTGCGCCTCCAGGACACCTGTGGGACAGGGCATCCCCTGGCCAGGTGTCCCCTATGCACCTCCAGGACACCTGTGGGACAGGGCATCTCCTGGCCAGGTGTCCCCTGTGCGCCTCCAGGACACCTGTGGGACAGGGCATCCCCTGGCCAGGTGTCCCCTGTGCACCTCCAGGACACCTGTGGGACAGGGCATCCCCTGGCCAGGTGTCCCCTGTGCACCTCCAGGACACCTGTGGGACAGGGCATCCCCGGCCAGGTGTCCCCTGTGCACCTCCAGGACACCTGTGGGACAGGGCATCCCCTGGCCAGGTGTCCCCTGTGCGCCTCCAGGACACCTGTGGGACATGGCATCCCCTGGCCAGGTGTCCCCTGTGCACCTCCAGGATACCTGAGAGACAGGGCATCCCCTGCCAGGTGTCCCCTGTGTGCCTCCAGGACACCTGAGAGATAGGGTATCCCCTGGCCAGGTGTCCCCTATGCACCTCCAGGACACCTGTGGGACAGGGCATCCCCTGGCCAGGTGTCCCCTGTGCGCCTCCAGGACACCTGTGGGACAGGGCATCCCCTGGCCAGGTGTCCCCTGTGCACCTCCAGGATACCTGAGAGACAGGGCATCCCCTGCCAGGTGTCCCCTGTGTGCCTCCAGGACACCTGAGAGATAGGGTATCCCCTGGCCAGGTGTCCCCTATGCACCTCCAGGACACCTGTGGGACAGGGCATCCCCTGGCCAGGTGTCCCATGTGCGCCTCCAGGACACCTGTGGGACAGGGCATCCCCTGGCCAGGTGTCCCCTGTGTGCCTCCAGGACACCTGAGAGACAGGGCATCCCCTGGCCAGGTGTCCCCTATGCACCTCCAGGACACCTGTGGGACAGGGCATCCCCTGGCCAGGTGTCCCCTGTGCGCCTCCAGGACACCTGTGGGACAGGGCATCCCCTGGCCAGGTGTCCCCTGTGCGCCTCCAGGACACCTGTGGGACAGGGCATCCCCTGCCAGGTGTCCCCTGTGCACCTCCAGGACACCTGTGGGACAGGGCATCCCCTGGCCAGGTGTCCCCTATGCACCTCCAGGACACCTGTGGGACATGGCATCTCCTGGCCAGGTGTCCCCTGTGCACCTCCAGGACACCTGTGGGACAGGGCATCCCCTGGCCAGGTGTCCCCTGTGCACCTCCAGGACACCTGTGGGACAGGGCATCCCCTGCCAGGTGTCCCCTGTGCACCTCCAGGACACCTGTGGGACAGGGCATCCCCTGCCAGGTGTCCCCTGTGCACCTCCAGGACACCTGTGGGACAGGGCATCCCCTGGCCAGGTGTCCCCTGTGCGACATGGCATCTCCTGGCCAGGTGTCCCCTGTGCACCTCCAGGACACCTGTGGGACAGGGCATCCCCTGGCCAGGTGTCCCCTGTGCACCTCCAGGACACCTGTGGGACAGGGCATCCCCTGCCAGGTGTCCCCTGTGCACCTCCAGGACACCTGTGGGACAGGGCATCCCCTGGCCAGGTGTCCCCTGTGCGCCTCCAGGACACCTGTGGGACAGGGCATCCCCTGGCCAGGTGTCCCCTGTGCACCTCCAGGACACCTGAGAAACAGGGCATCCCCTGGCCAGGTGTCCCCTGTGCACCTCCAGGACACCTGTGGGACAGGGCATCTCCTGGCCAGGTGTCCCCTGTGCACCTCCAGGACACCTGTGGGACAGGGCATCCCCTGGCCAGGTGTCCCCTGTGCACCTCCAGGACACCTGTGGGACAGGGCATCTCCTGGCCAGGTGTCCCCTATGCACCTCCAGGACACCTGTGGGACATGGCATCTCCTGGCCAGGTGTCCCCTGTGCACCTCCAGGACACCTGTGGGACAGGGCATCCCCTGGCCAGGTGTCCCCTGTGCACCTCCAGGACACCTGTGGGACAGGGCATCCCCTGCCAGGTGTCCCCTGTGCACCTCCAGGACACCTGTGGGACAGGGCATCCCCTGGCCAGGTGTCCCCTGTGCGCCTCCAGGACACCTGTGGGACAGGGCATCCCCTGGCCAGGTGTCCCCTGTGCACCTCCAGGACACCTGAGAAACAGGGCATCCCCTGGCCAGGTGTCCCCTGTGCACCTCCAGGACACCTGTGGGACAGGGCATCTCCTGGCCAGGTGTCCCCTGTGCACCTCCAGGACACCTGTGGGACAGGGCATCCCCTGGCCAGGTGTCCCCTGTGCACCTCCAGGACACCTGTGGGACAGGGCATCTCCTGGCCAGGTGTCCCCTGTGCACCTCCAGGACACCTGTGGGACAGGGCATCCCCTGGCCAGGTGTCCCCTGTGCGCCTCCAGGACACCTGTGGGACAGGGCATCCCCTGGCCAGGTGTCCCCTGTGCGCCTCCAGGACACCTGTGGGACAGGGCATCCCCTGGCCAGGTGTCCCCTGTGCACCTCCAGGACACCTGAGAGATAGGGCATCCCCTGGCCAGGTGTCCCCTGTGCACCTCCAGGACACCTGTGGGACAGGGCATCCCCTGGACAGGTGTCCCCTGTGCGCCTCCAGGACACCTGAGAAACAGGGTATCCCCTGGCCAGGTGTCCCCTGTGCGCCTCCAGGACACCTGAGAAACAGGGCATCCCCTGGCCAGGTGTCCCCTGTGCGCCTCCAGGACACCTGTGGGACAGGGCATCCCCTGGCCAGGTGTCCCCTGTGCACCTCCAGGACACCTGAGAAACAGGGTATCCCCTGGCCAGGTGTCCCCTGTGCACCTCCAGGACACCTGTGGGACAGGGCATCCCCTGGCCAGGTGTCCCCTGTGCACCTCCAGGACACCTGAGAAACAGGGCATCCCCTGGCCAGGTGTCCCCTGTGTGCCTCCAGGACACCTGAGAGACAGGGCATCCCCTGGCCAGGTGTCCCCTATGCACCTCCAGGACACCTGTGGGACAGGGCATCCCCTGGCCAGGTGTCCCCTGTGCACCTCCAGGACACCCGTGGGACAGGGCATCCCCTGGCCAGGTGTCCCCTGTGCACCTCCAGGACACCTGTGGGACAGGGCATCCCCTGGCCAGGTGTCCCCTGTGTGCCTCCAGGACACCTGAGAGATAGGGCATCCCCTGCCAGGTGTCCCCTGTGCACCTCCAGGACACCTGAGAATCAGGGCATCCCCTGGCCAGGTGTCCCCTGTGCGCCTCCAGGACACCTGTGGGACAGGGCATCCCCTGGCCAGGTGTCCCCTGTGCATCTCCAGGACACCTGAGAGACAGGGCATCCCCTGGCCAGGTGTCCCCTATGCACCTCCAGGACACCTGTGGGACAGGGCATCCCCTGGCCAGGTGTCCCCTATGCACCTCCAGGACACCTGAGAAACAGGGCATCCCCTGGCCAGGTGTCCCCTGTGCGCCTCCAGGACACCTGTGGGACAGGGCATCCCCTGGCCAGGTGTCCCCTGTGCATCTCCAGGACACCTGAGAGACAGGGCATCCCCTGGCCAGGTGTCCCCTATGCACCTCCAGGACACCTGTGGGACAGGGCATCCCCTGGCCAGGTGTCCCCTGTGCATCTCCAGGACACCTGAGAGACAGGGCATCCCCTGGCCAGGTGTCCCCTATGCACCTCCAGGACACCTGAGAAACAGGGCATCCCCTGGCCAGGTGTCCCCTGTGCACCTCCAGGACACCTGAGAAACAGGGCATCCCCTGGCCAGGTGTCCCCTGTGCGCCTCCAGGACACCTGTGGGACAGGGCATCCCCTGGCCAGGTGTCCCCTGTGCATCTCCAGGACACCTGAGAGACAGGACATCCCCTGGCCAGGTGTCCCCTATGCACCTCCAGGACACCTGTGGGACAGGGCATCCCCTGGCCAGGTGTCCCCTGTGCATCTCCAGGACACCTGAGAGACAGGGCATCCCCTGGCCAGGTGTCCCCTATGCACCTCCAGGACACCTGTGGGACAGGGCATCCCCTGGCCAGGTGTCCCCTATGCACCTCCAGGACACCTGTGGGACATGGCATCCCCTGGCCAGGTGTCCCCTGTGCACCTCCAGGACACCTGAGAAACAGGGCATCCCCTGCCAGGTGTCCCCTGTGTGCCTCCAGGACACCTGTGGGACAGGGCATCCCCTGGCCAGGTGTCCCCTATGCGCCTCCAGGACACCTGTGGGACAGGGCATCCCCTGGCCAGGTGTCCCCTGTGTGCCTCCAGGACACCTGAGAGATAGGGCATCCCCTGGCCAGGTGTCCCCTGTGCGCCTCCAGGACACCTGAGAAACAGGGCATCCCCTGGCCAGGTGTCCCCTGTGCACCTCCAGGACACCTGTGGGACAGGGCATCCCCTGCCAGGTGTCCCCTGTGCACCTCCAGGACACCTGAGAGATAGGGCATCCCCTGGCCAGGTGTCCCCTGTGCACCTCCAGGACACCTGTGGGACAGGGCATCCCCTGGCCAGGTGTCCCCTGTGCACCTCCAGGACACCTGTGGGACAGGGCATCCCCTGGCCAGGTGTCCCCTGTGCACCTCCAGGACACCTGTGGGACAGGGCATCCCCTGGCCAGGTGTCCCCTGTGCACCTCCAGGACACCTGAGAAACAGGGCATCCCCTGGCCAGGTGTCCCCTGTGCGCCTCCAGGACACCTGAGAGACAGGGCATCCCCTGGCCAGGTGTCCCCTATGCACCTCCAGGACACCTGTGGGACATGGCATCCCCTGGCCAGGTGTCCCCTATGCACCTCCAGGACACCTGTGGGACAGGGCATCCCCTGGCCAGGTGTCCCCTATGCACCTCCAGGACACCTGAGAAACAGGGCATCCCCTGGCCAGGTGTCCCCTGTGCACCTCCAGGACACCTGTGGGACAGGGCATCCCCTGGCCAGGTGTCCCCTGTGCACCTCCAGGACACCTGTGGGACAGGGCATCCCCTGGCCAGGTGTCCCCTGTGCACCTCCAGGACACCTGTGGGACAGGGCATCCCCTGGCCAGGTGTCCCCTGTGCACCTCCAGGACACCTGAGAAACAGGGCATCCCCTGGCCAGGTGTCCCCTGTGCACCTCCAGGACACCTGTGGGACAGGACATCCCCTGGCCAGGTGTCCCCTATGCACCTCCAGGACACCTGAGAAACAGGGCATCCCCTGGCCAGGTGTCCCCTGTGCACCTCCAGGACACCTGAGAAACAGGGCATCCCCTGGCCAGGTGTCCCCTGTGCACCTCCAGGACACCTGAGAAACAGGGCATCCCCTGGCCAGGTGTCCCCTGTGCACCTCCAGGACACCTGAGAAACAGGGCATCCCCTGCCAGGTGTCCCCTGTGCACCTCCAGGACACCTGTGGGACAGGACATCCCCTGGCCAGGTGTCCCCTATGCACCTCCAGGACACCTGAGAAACAGGGCATCCCCTGGCCAGGTGTCCCCTGTGCACCTCCAGGACACCTGAGAAACAGGGCATCCCCTGGCCAGGTGTCCCCTGTGCACCTCCAGGACACCTGAGAAACAGGGCATCCCCTGGCCAGGTGTCCCCTGTGCACCTCCAGGACACCTGTGGGACAGGGCATCCCCTGGCCAGGTGTCCCCTGTGCACCTCCAGGACACCTGTGGGACAGGGCATCCCCTGGCCAGGTGTCCCCTGTGCACCTCCAGGACACCTGTGGGACAGGGCATCCCCTGGCCAGGTGTCCCCTATGCACCTCCAGGACACCTGATAAACAGGGCATCCCCTGCCAGGTGTCCCCTGTGCACCTCCAGGACACCTGTGGGACAGGGCATCCCCTGGCCAGGTGTCCCCTGTGCACCTCCAGGACACCTGAGAAACAGGGCATCCCCTGGCCGGTGTCCCCTATGCACCTCCAGGACACCTGTGGGACAGGGCATCCCCTGCCAGGTGTCCCCTGTGCACCTCCAGGACACCTGTGGGACAGGGCATCCCCTGGCCAGGTGTCCCCTGTGCGCCTCCAGGACACCTGAGAGATAGGGCATCCCCTGGCCAGGTGTCCCCTGTGCACCTCCAGGACACCTGTGGGACAGGGCATCCCCTGGCCAGGTGTCCCCTGTGCACCTCCAGGACACCTGTGGGACAGGGCATCCCCTGGCCAGGTGTCCCCTGTGCACCTCCAGGACACCTGTGGGACAGGGCATCCCCTGGCCAGGTGTCCCCTGTGCGCCTCCAGGACACCTGTGGGACAGGGCATCCCCTGGCCAGGTGTCCCCTGTGCACCTCCAGGACACCTGAGAAACAGGGCATCCCCTGGCCAGGTGTCCCCTATGCACCTCCAGGACACCTGTGGGCCAGGTGTCCCCTGTGCACCTCCAGGACACCTGAGAAACAGGGCATCCCCTGGCCAGGTGTCCCCTGTGCGCCTCCAGGACACCTGTGGGACAGGGCATCCCCTGGCCAGGTGTCCCCTGTGCGCCTCCAGGACACCTGTGGGACAGGGCATCCCCTGGCCAGGTGTCCCCTGTGCGCCTCCAGGACACCTGTGGGACAGGGCATCCCCTGGCCAGGTGTCCCCTGTGCACCTCCAGGACACCTGAGAAACAGGGCATCCCCTGGCCAGGTGTCCCCTGTGCATCTCCAGGACACCTGTGGGACAGGGCATCCCCTGGCCAGGTGTCCCCTATGCACCTCCAGGACACCTGAGAAACAGGGCATCCCCTGGCCAGGTGTCCCCTGTGCACCTCCAGGACACCTGTGGGACAGGGCATCCCCTGGCCAGGTGTCCCCTGTGCACCTCCAGGACACCTGTGGGACAGGGCATCCCCTGGCCAGGTGTCCCCTGTGCACCTCCAGGACACCTGAGAAACAGGGCA
Organism: Callospermophilus lateralis; assembly: GCF_048772815.1. Taxonomy (NCBI): domain Eukaryota; kingdom Metazoa; phylum Chordata; class Mammalia; order Rodentia; family Sciuridae; genus Callospermophilus; species Callospermophilus lateralis. The sequence continues at coordinate 3,927,483 of NC_135314.1, read as the reverse complement.
TCCCCTGGCCAGGTGTCCCCTGTGCACCTCCAGGACACCTGTGGGACAGGGCATCCCCTGGCCAGGTGTCCCCTGTGCACCTCCAGGACACCTGTGGGACAGGGCATCCCCTGGCCAGGTGTCCCCTGTGCACCTCCAGGACACCTGTGGGACAGGGCATCCCCTGGCCAGGTGTCCCCTGTGCACCTCCAGGACACCTGTGGGACAGGGCATCCCCTGGCCAGGTGTCCCCTGTGCACCTCCAGGACACCTGAGAAACAGGGCATCCCCTGGCCAGGTGTCCCCTGTGCACCTCCAGGACACCTGAGAGACAGGGCATCCCCTGGCCAGGTGTCCCCTGTGCACCTCCAGGACACCTGTGGGACAGGGCATCCCCAGCCAGGTGTCCCCTGTGTGCCTCCAGGACACCTGAGAAACAGGGCATCCCCTGGCCAGGTGTCCCCTGTGCACCTCCAGGACACCTGTGGGACAGGGCATCCCCTGGCCAGGTGTCCCCTGTGCACCTCCAGGACACCTGTGGGACAGGGCATCCCCAGCCAGGTGTCCCCTGTGTGCCTCCAGGACACCTGAGAAACAGGGCATCCCCTGGCCAGGTGTCCCCTGTGCACCTCCAGGACACCTGTGGGACAGGACATCCCCTGGCCAGGTGTCCCCTATGCACCTCCAGGACACCTGATAAACAGGGCATCCCCTGGCCAGGTGTCCCCTGTGCACCTCCAGGACACCTGTGGGACAGGGCATCCCCTGGCCAGGTGTCCCCTGTGCACCTCCAGGACACCTGTGGGACAGGGCATCCCCTGGCCAGGTGTCCCCTATGCACCTCCAGGACACCTGAGAAACAGGGCATCCCCTGGCCAGGTGTCCCCTGTGCACCTCCAGGACACCTGAGAAACAGGGCATCCCCTGGCCAGGTGTCCCCTGTGCACCTCCAGGACACCTGTGGGACAGGGCATCTCCTGGCCAGGTGTCCCCTGTGCATCTCCAGGACACCTGTGGGACAGGGCATCTCCTGGCCAGGTGTCCCCTGTGCACCTCCAGGACACCTGTGGGACAGGGCATCCCTGGCCAGGTGTCCCCTATGCACCTCCAGGACACCTGTGGGACAGGGCATCTCCTGGCCAGGTGTCCCCTGTGCATCTCCAGGACACCTGTGGGACAGGGCATCTCCTGGCCAGGTGTCCCCTGTGCACCTCCAGGACACCTGTGGGACAGGGCATCCCTGGCCAGGTGTCCCCTATGCACCTCCAGGACACCTGTGGGACAGGGCATCCCCTGGCCAGGTGTCCCCTGTGCACCTCCAGGACACCTGTGGGACAGGGCATCCCCTGCCAGGTGTCCCCTGTGCACCTCCAGGACACCTGAGAAACAGGGTATCCCCTGGCCAGGTGTCCCCTGTGCGCCTCCAGGACACCTGTGGGACAGGGCATCCCCTGGCCAGGTGTCCCCTGTGCGCCTCCAGGACACCTGTGGGACAGGGCATCCCCTGGCCAGGTGTCCCCTGTGCGCCTCCAGGACACCTGTGGGACAGGGCATCCCCTGGCCAGGTGTCCCCTGTGCGCCTCCAGGACACCTGTGGGACAGGGCATCCCCTGGCCAGGTGTCCCCTGTGCGCCTCCAGGACACCTGTGGGACAGGGCATCCCCTGCCAGGTGTCCCCTGTGTGCCTCCAGGACACCTGTGGGACAGGGCATCCCCTGCCAGGTGTCCCCTGTGTGCCTCCAGGACACCTGTGGGACAGGGCATCCCTGGCCAGGTGTCCCCTATGCACCTCCAGGACACCTGAGAAACAGGGCATCCCCTGGCCAGGTGTCCCTGTGCACCTCCAGGACACCTGAGAAACAGGGCATCCCCTGGCCAGGTGTCCCCTGTGCACCTCCAGGACACCTGAGAGACAGGGCATCCCCTGGCCAGGTGTCCCCTATGCACCTCCAGGACACCTGTGGGACATGGCATCCCCTGGCCAGGTGTCCCCTGTGCACCTCCAGGACACCTGTGGGACAGGGCATCCCCTGGCCAGGTGTCCCCTGTGCACCTCCAGGACACCTGTGGGACAGGGCATCCCCTGCCAGGTGTCCCCTGTGTGCCTCCAGGACACCTGTGGGACAGGGCATCCCTGGCCAGGTGTCCCCTATGCACCTCCAGGACACCTGTGGGACAGGGCATCCCCTGGCCAGGTGTCCCCTGTGCACCTCCAGGACACCTGAGAGACAGGGCATCCCCTGGCCAGGTGTCCCCTGTGTGCCTCCAGGACACCTGTGGGACAGGGCATCCCCTGGCCAGGTGTCCCCTGTGCGCCTCCAGGACACCTGTGGGACAGGGCATCCCCTGGCCAGGTGTCCCCTGTGCACCTCCAGGACACCTGTGGGACAGGGCATCCCCTGGCCAGGTGTCCCCTGTGCACCTCCGGGACACCTGAGAAACAGGGCATCCCCTGGCCAGGTGTCCCCTGTGCGCCTCCAGGACACCTGTGGGACAGGGCATCCCCTGCCAGGTGTCCCCTGTGTGCCTCCAGGACACCTGTGGGACAGGGCATCCCCTGCCAGGTGTCCCCTGTGTGCCTCCAGGACACCTGTGGGACAGGGCATCCCTGGCCAGGTGTCCCCTATGCACCTCCAGGACACCTGAGAAACAGGGCATCCCCTGGCCAGGTGTCCCCTGTGCACCTCCAGGACACCTGAGAAACAGGGCATCCCCTGGCCAGGTGTCCCCTGTGCACCTCCAGGACACCTGTGGGACATGGCATCCCCTGGCCAGGTGTCCCCTGTGCACCTCCAGGACACCTGTGGGACAGGGCATCCCCTGGCCAGGTGTCCCCTGTGCACCTCCAGGACACCTGTGGGACAGGGCATCCCCTGCCAGGTGTCCCCTGTGTGCCTCCAGGACACCTGTGGGACAGGGCATCCCTGGCCAGGTGTCCCCTATGCACCTCCAGGACACCTGTGGGACAGGGCATCCCCTGGCCAGGTGTCCCCTGTGCACCTCCAGGACACCTGAGAGACAGGGCATCCCCTGGCCAGGTGTCCCCTGTGTGCCTCCAGGACACCTGTGGGACAGGGCATCCCCTGGCCAGGTGTCCCCTGTGCGCCTCCAGGACACCTGAGAGACAGGGCATCCCCTGGCCAGGTGTCCCCTGTGCACCTCCAGGACACCTGTGGGACAGGGCATCCCCTGGCCAGGTGTCCCCTGTGCACCTCCAGGACACCTGAGAAACAGGGCATCCCCTGGCCAGGTGTCCCCTGTGCACCTCCAGGACACCTGTGGGACAGGGCATCCCCTGGCCAGGTGTCCCCTGTGCACCTCCAGGACACCTGTGGGACAGGGCATCCCCTGGCCAGGTGTCCCCTGTGCACCTCCAGGACACCTGTGGGACAGGGCATCCCCTGGCCAGGTGTCCCCTGTGCGCCTCCAGGACACCTGTGGGACAGGGCATCCCCTGGCCAGGTGTCCCCTGTGCGCCTCCAGGACACCTGTGGGACAGGGCATCCCCTGGCCAGGTGTCCCCTGTGCGCCTCCAGGACACCTGTGGGACAGGGCATCCCCTGGCCAGGTGTCCCCTGTGCGCCTCCAGGACACCTGTGGGACAGGGCATCCCCTGCCAGGTGTCCCCTGTGCGCCTCCAGGACACCTGTGGGACAGGGCATCCCCTGGCCAGGTGTCCCCTGTGCGCCTCCAGGACACCTGTGGGACATGGCATCTCCTGGCCAGGTGTCCCCTGTGTGCCTCCAGGACACCTGTGGGACATGGCATCCCCTGCCAGGTGTCCCCTGTGTGCCTCCAGGACACCTGTGGGACAGGGCATCCCTGGCCAGGTGTCCCCTATGCACCTCCAGGACACCTGAGAAACAGGGCATCCCCTGGCCAGGTGTCCCCTGTGTGCCTCCAGGACACCTGTGGGACAGGGCATCCCCTGGCCAGGTGTCCCCTGTGCGCCTCCAGGACACCTGTGGGACAGGGCATCCCCTGGCCAGGTGTCCCCTGTGCACCTCCAGGACACCTGTGGGACAGGGCATCCCCTGGCCAGGTGTCCCCTGTGCACCTCCAGGACACCTGAGAAACAGGGCATCCCCTGGCCAGGTGTCCCCTGTGCACCTCCAGGACACCTGTGGGACAGGGCATCCCCTGGCCAGGTGTCCCCTGTGCACCTCCAGGACACCTGTGGGACAGGGCATCCCCTGGCCAGGTGTCCCCTGTGCGCCTCCAGGACACCTGTGGGACAGGGCATCCCCTGGCCAGGTGTCCCCTGTGCGCCTCCAGGACACCTGTGGGACAGGGCATCCCCTGGCCAGGTGTCCCCTGTGCGCCTCCAGGACACCTGAGAGACAGGGCATCCCCTGGCCAGGTGTCCCCTGTGTGCCTCCAGGACACCTGTGGGACAGGGCATCCCCTGGCCAGGTGTCCCCTGTGCGCCTCCAGGACACCTGAGAGACAGGGCATCCCCTGGCCAGGTGTCCCCTGTGCGCCTCCAGGACACCTGTGGGACAGGGCATCCCCTGGCCAGGTGTCCCCTGTGCACCTCCAGGACACCTGTGGGACAGGGCATCCCCTGGCCAGGTGTCCCCTGTGCGCCTCCAGGACACCTGTGGGACAGGGCATCCCCTGCCAGGTGTCCCCTGTGCGCCTCCAGGACACCTGTGGGACAGGGCATCCCCTGGCCAGGTGTCCCCTGTGCGCCTCCAGGACACCTGTGGGACAGGGCATCCCCTGGCCAGGTGTCCCCTGTGCGCCTCCAGGACACCTGTGGGACAGGGCATCCCCTGGCCAGGTGTCCCCTGTGCGCCTCCAGGACACCTGTGGGACAGGGCATCCCCTGGCCAGGTGTCCCCTATGCACCTCCAGGACACCTGAGAGACAGGGCATCCCCTGACCCAGATGTCCCCTGTGCAATTGGTATTATCTCTCCCTGTCCTTAAGGGGACGCTCCTGTGTGGGAAGATTAAGGGTGGCCTTGGGCCACGGGTGATCCTGCAGCCAAGCCAACTGGCCACCTGGCTGTCACATAGTCCTCTGGGCCCTGCCCCTCCATTCCCACCAGCAGGAGCTGCTGGGCTCCGAGGGGCACCATGTCACCTGCGTGGCATTCTAGAGGCTGTCTCGAGGCACAGGACTGCCCAGATCCCGGGGCAGGGTGGGGTCTGTTCCCGTGGGTGACCTTGACAGGACATTGTACACTAGGCACATAAATAACGCAGAGTGGCAAAGGTGCCCGGAGGAAGCAAAGATCCAGGGCTTACAGCCAGGCTGGCCAACAAGAACAGACAGGTGGCAGGCAGCAGGCCCCACGGAGGGAGCCAAGTCCCAGCCTTCCAGGTGGCCCCAGAGCATGCAGACAGAGAGCCCAGCTGGCTCCCAGGGCGCTCAGCCGCTGGGCGGCCACTCCAGTGCCCACCCGACACTGCTCTCTCCCCTGAGGACAGGAAGCGGCACATTCTCAGTCCCAGCCTCCCTTGCTGCCGGAGGTGGCTCAGTCACTTCTCTGAAGCAGACCTTGAGAGCAGAGCTGAGACCTGCTGAGATGCAGCCTGGTGTCTGAGCACAGGGCCTCGGTGGCTCCGCAGGGTTGCAGCTCCGGCCTCACATTTGCTGGGCTGTTCTGCCACCGGAAGTCCAGATCATCACCATCCAAGTGATAGTGACCGGGGATCCAACCCCTGGAGAGAGCCAGCTCCCCAGACTTGCAGGTGCTAGGTTCTGAAGGGTCACCTCCTTCCCCGGAGGTGGCATGTGGCCCCTGGCTGATGAGTCCCAGCACTGTGCAGGGAGTTGGGAGCTGGGAGTGTCACCCTGGCACACTGGTTGCCTGGGCACCTGCATTACTCCTAAAATGAAGGGCTTGACCCTGACCCTGGTTATTTCCCCATGCCGTGACTTCCCCAGGGCCAAAGTGCCTGAAGCTCTCCTGACTTGAGCCTTTGCTCTGTCTCGGTTCCCTGGGGGTTTGGAGGCCTGCCTCCTCCCTCCCCTCTACCCACTGGGGCACCACCCCTCCCGTGGTCGGCCCTGCTCCGCGGCAGGCCCATGCCTTACCTCTGTGGAATCCGCGGCGCTCAGCTTCCTTGGGAGACAGGTAGCTGCTGAGTCCTTGTCCACCTTGTTCACGCTCCACCTCCTCCCCCTCCGGGAGGGTGTACTTGCAGAGGGCCAGTGGTGCTGGACGGTCCTTGTGCGTCTTGTAGTCTTCCTTAGTGCGCTGGATGTGGATTTGAAAAAACAAGTTTAAATAGATGCTGGATAGACAAACAGACCTTTAGCATCTCAGAGGAGTTGGAAGATGACAGACAGAGGCCCTGTGGTTATTAGCAAAGCAGAGGGATGGAAAGACTCCCAGAGGCCCATAGGTACAGTAGACTTATTAGATCCCAAAGAAGGTAGCGCATCTGTCCATAAGGAAAACCCCGCCAGAAGGTCTTAACCACAAGGGAGAGCGATCTTGCCCTCTTACCTGGCTCAGTCTTACTTCAGTGGTTCAGCAAGGTCCACGAGGACCTGGCTCTCCCCATCTGGACTCCACCATGCCTGACTTGTCCTTTCAGGATTCTCTCCCAGTGCCAAGAAGGCTGCCACTGCTCCTGGCATCAGATGCAGGAACACTGTTCGGAGCAGAGGAGCAGATCTTCTCTGTGTTCCTTTTTGAGCAAGGCCATATTCTCCTAGAAGTCCCCAGCAGATAGCTCCTTGTGTCTTCTTGCTCAGAATAGATTACCTGTCTACGCCTCTGTAGGTTTATTTTGATTTTTTTAAAAAAATATTTCAAACCTACTTAAAAGTAGAGGGAAGAGTACGATTAACGTGCGCGGTGTCCTCCAGATTCAACAGTCACCAGGATTCCATGTCATCTGCTTTGCCACCTTTGAGTCCCTTCCGTTGCTGCAGTATTTAAGGCACATCTCAGACGTGGCGTCCCTCTCCGATGTGATAGGGGTACACAGAGAGGCTGACAGCCATCCAGTTTCTCTCACAGCTGTGCCCCACTTCTACACTGTTTGGTGTCCTCTAAAAACGAGCTCATACTATTCAAATTTCCCCAGTTGTCTGAAAAACATTCCCCAGCCTGTTGGCCCTGCGGGATCCGAGTGAGGCAAGCTGCTCCCATCTGGCTGGGAGTTCTCCTCCTGCACCGTCTCCCCCATCGCTGACAAACAGGGCAAGCCAGGCTGCGTGTCCCAAGGAAGCTCCGCGCTCCAGAGCCGCCGGTCCTCTTCCTCATGGGTCACTTCCTCTGTCCTGCGAGCAGAGCTGGGCTCAGGTGTGCGTACTTGGCAGCCCTTCACAGGAGATGGCGTTGGCGTCCCACTGAAGGCTTCGAATGCCTCGTTGTCCTGTTTTCCCAATGTGGAGTTGATCAGCGGGCTCAGGAACAACGGTGGGTCCCTCCAAGGTCACCTCAGACTCAGGGCACGGGAAGGAGAATCCAGAGATAAGGCCACACTTTTATGGCTCTCCTCGAATGACAGATGGCATTAACTCAAAGTGGATCATGTGCCTAAGTGTAAACCCCAAACTAAAAAGTTCAGGGCTGGGGTGGAGCTCAGGGCGGAGTGTAGGCCTGTGCGACGGAGACCCGGTTCCATCCCCAGCACCCAACATAGAAAATAAAAATGGAAAGCTGGGAGAGGCTGAGAAGGACTGGTGCTTTTGAGTTAGGCAATGATTTTTTAGTGGTAAATGTGTGGCCTGTTAAGAAAAATACTGATCAGCAGGACTCCGTCCAAACGAAGACCTTCTCTGTCGAAGACACTGAGAAGCGGAGGAGAAGACAGGCCCCGCCGCGAGAAAACACTTGCAAATCCTGTGCCATGTGGCAATTGTATCAGGAGAGTTATTTGAAGCTGATTTTTAAACAAAACGCTGTGAAGGGATCAGTGGTCAGCTGGGACAGGGCTTGGGCACCCTTTGTGCCCAAGGGTGTTTGCGGTGAGGGACATGTCCTGTTTCTGGATTGTTGTGGTCACATGGCCATGACCAAGACCCAGGTTCATTGGCTGTGAGTCACTGTGGGTGGATATCACTGGATACAGGTGATAACTCGGGGAAGCTGGGAGAAACTGACTTTCACTAAAAATACCTTGGCAAACAAGGACCAGGAGAAACATCCTGGTGGCATATGGTTGTCATTTCTAAGTGAAAAGCATATTGACAGAAAATGATTGAGATACTCTAAAGAAATAAATGACATTTGTTTGCATTAAAGCAAAATGCAAATACCCTCTTTGAATTGATTATCTGGATATGAAGAAGCAATCATAAGCCGAATATTCTCAATACACATTCACATTATTTGATTAGTTTTCAAGCTTATTAGAGCCTCATGCCACATGGGAGGCATTTTTTCAGAATGACACCTTGTCTTCTGATTCCCCTTGCACATTTTTTTTTTTTTTAAAGAGAGTGAGAGAGAGAGAGAGAGAGAGAAGTTTAATATTTATTTTTTAGTTTTCAGCAGACACAACATCTTTGTCTGTATGTGGTGCTGAGGATCGAACCTGGGCCGCACGCATGCCAGGCGAGCGTGCTACCGCTTGAGCCACATCCCCAGCCCCCCTTGCACTTTAATAGCTTCAAAAATTGCCTGGAATCATCTTCTAGAAGACATTTAGTGGCTAACAGACTTGAGTTTGCTGGGGAGTTCATGGAATCTTCTAGACCCGGGCTTCTCGGAGGAGCAAACTCTTCTGCAGGTGCCTCCCAGGGAGCCACCTCTGCCTAAGGCCCAGGGGGTGAAAGTGCTGGTATTTCACCAGGGATTTTCACGGTTTGTGTTCTGACTTCTATTCAGAGACTATTTCTTCCATAAATAATTTCATAGAGCAGAATGCCAAACAGATCTTTTTTTCACGTGTGAGTTTTTGAATGTTTTCTCAAATTCATGTTCTGGAAATCATAGGTGTCTTCCATTTTATTCCATCCTGAAACATAATATACACATGTGCAATTAAAGAATGAGCCTCATCAAGTTTATCCCTTAAATTATATTCCGAGATATTCCAGGGAACAATTTCAGCAGACGCCATACGAGTTATTCAGCTTCCAACTTTGTTCTGTGGTGATGGATTTAAGTAGTCTTTCTGTGTACATTATCATTTTCAATTATTGCTGTAATTTGCCAAAAATTTCAAAAGGAGAGGTTTTGGTCAACTGTTTATTGAGTAGTTTGATTAAAGATTTCCAACTGTTTTGGAATACAATGCAACCCTAATCTAGAAGACCTGGTCATGTATCCACGTGCACACACACCCACACACACACACACACACACACACAGTGCCATTGTGAGCCATTTAGTGGATTTATAAACTGCTGTCTCCAAGGCTGTACAGTCCTAGAATCCCTATGAGCACTGACACAGAAGTCTTAAGAGTTCAGAATATTAAACAAAGGAACAAGTCTGTTTTTCTTTCCCCTCCAGTACTGGGGCTCGAACCCGGGGCCCTCTACCTCTGAGCCACATCCCCAGCCCTTCTTATCTTCTATTTTGAGACAGGGTCTTCCTAGGTTGCCCAGACTGGCCCTGAACTTGTGATCCTCCTGCCTCAGCCTCCTAATTTGTTGCGATTATAGGCATGCACCATCACACCAAGCAAAAAATACCTGTAAGTTTTAATATTTGCAACTTTTATTTCAATTAGAGGAATGTTGCAGCTTAAGATGCACTTACAAATTATTTGTTCACCACTAACTGTTCCAACTATATTTCTGTCCCATGCTTTCTTAATTTAATAGTAGCATATCCTCTACCATTATAGTCAGTGACACTCACCTTTGTATCATAAGATTATTTGTCTAAAAAGACAAATAATCCTATCAGCAATGTTGGACGTCTCACTGAATTCTTACATCTCGCATTCTCAAAAACAACAAATGACACCTTCTTTGTAGAACGCACGTTCAAAGCCTTGCTTTTATTTAGTGACTTGAATAAAAATTAAGTCATTATTCAATTCACTTAATTGGCTTTTCTTTTTGAAGCATCTGATAACACACACATTAAACTGGCATCACTTAACAGTGACATTCTTTGGCTCACAGAAGCAGCATAGTGACGTGTATCACCTCACCCTGTAAAATCTGAAACTGAAAAGGAATGGAATGAACTGGAGTGACCCTAGTCTAACGAGGAGTCCTGCTCCCCTGCGTGCCGCCCGCCCTGCTGCCCGCCCTGCCTCCCGCCCGCTCGGCGCTGCTCTGACCGTCTTTGGGTAATTGCTGACTTGGAAGCTGGCGCAGGTGTTTCTCCAGCAGATCTGCATCTGCGGCCTCGCGGGATCCGTGAGGTCACTGTGTTTACGGTGCTGTGGTTGGCAGTGGTGCTTGCCCCAGAGTTTCATGTTGGAAGCTTGGTCCCCGCCTGGGGATGGAGATGGTGGAGTCTTTTTTTTTTTTTTTTTTTTTATTGGTTATTCAAAACATTACAAAGATTGCAGAATCACATCGGTTACACATCCACATTTTTACATAATACCCATAATAGTAACTGTTGTATTCTGCTACCTTTCCTATCCTCTACTATCCCCCCTCCCCTCCCCTCCCATCTTCTCTCTCTACCCCATCTACTGTAATTCATTTCTCTCCTTATTTTTTTCCCATTCCCCTCACAAACTCTTATATGTAATTTTGTATAACAATGAGGGTCTCCTTCCAAACTACTAGAGCTAATAAATGAATTCAGCAAAGTGGCAGGATATAAAATCAACACGCATAAATCAAAGGCATTCCTGTATATCAGCGACAAATCTTCTGAACTGGAAATGAGGAAATCTACCCCATTCACAATATCCTCAAAAAAAAAAAAAACTAAAATACTTGGGAATCAACCTAACAAAAGAGGTGAAAGATTTATACAATGAAAACTACAGAACCCTAAAGAGAGAAATAGAAGAAGATCTTAGAAGATGGAAAAATATACCCTGTTCATGGATAGGCAGAACTAACATCATTAAAATGGCAATATTACCAAAAGTTCTCTATAGGTTCAATGCAATGCCAATCAAAATCCCAATGGCATTTCTTGTAGAAATAGATAAAGCAATCATGAAATTCATATGGAAAAATAAAAGACCCAGAATAGCAAAAGCAATTCTAAGCAGGAAGTGTGAATCAGGAGGTGTAGCGATACCAGATTTCAAACTGTACTACAAAGCAATAGTAACAAAAACAGCATGGTACTGGTACCAAAACAGGCGGGTGGACCAATGGTATAGAATAGAGGACACAGAAACCAATCCACAAAATTACAACTATCTTATATTTGATAAAGGGGCTAAAAGCATGCAATGGAGGAAGGATAGCATCTTCAACAAATGGTGCTGGGGAAACTGGAAATCCATATGCAACAAAATGAAACTGAATCCCCTCCTCTCGTCATGCACAAAAGTTAACTCAAAATGGATCAAGGACCTTGATATCAAATCAGAGACTATGCGTCTGATAGATGAAAAGGTTGGCTCTGATCTACATATTGTGGGGTCGGGCTCCAAATTCCTTAATAGGACACCCATAGCACAAGAGTTAATAACAAGAATCAACAAATGGGACTTACTTAAACTAAAAAGTTTTTTCTCAGCAAGAGAAACAATAAGAGAGGTAAATAGGGAGCCTACATCATGGGAACAAATTTTTACTCCTCACACTTCAGATAGAGCCCTAATATCCAGAGTATACAAAGAACTCAAAAAATTAAACAATAAGAAAACAAATAACCCAATCAACAAATGGGCCAAAGACCTGAACAGACACTTCTCAGAGGAGGACATACAATCAATCAACAAGTACATGAAAAAATGCTCACCATCTCTAGCAGTCAGAGAAATGCAAATCAAAACCACCCTAAGATACCATCTCACTCCAGTAAGATTGGCAGCCATTAGGAAGTCAAACAATAACAAGTGCTGGCGAGGATGTGGGGAAAAGCGTACTCTTGTACATTGCTAGTGGGACTGCAAATTGGTGAGGCCAATATGGAAAGCAGTATGGAGATTCCTGGGAAAGCTGGGAATGGAACCACCATTTGACCCAGCTATTGCCCTTCTCGGACTATTTCCTGAAGACCTCAAAAGAGCGTACTACAGGGATACTGCCACATCGATGTTCATAGCAGCACTATTCACAATAGCTAGACTGTGGAACCAACCCTGATGCCCCTCAATAGATGAATGGATTAAAAAAATGTGGCATTTATACACAATGGAGTACTACGCAGCACTAAGAAATGACAAAATCATGGAATTTGCAGGGAAATGGATGGCATTAGAGCAGATTATGCTAAGTAAAGCTAGCCAATCCCTAAAAAACAAATGCCAAATGTCTTCTTTGATATAATGAGAGCAACTAAGAACAGAGCAGGGAGGAAGAGCAGGAGGAAAAGATTAACATTAAACAGAGTCATGAAGTGGGAGGGAAAGGGAGAGAAAAGGGAAATTGCATGAGATGGTGGAGTCTTTAAGAGGTGCCCCCCAGGGGTGGAGGCTGGGGAAGGCGCCATCCTTGGCAGGATTAAGGTAATTTTTATGAACCCTGAGTTAGTGCTCTCTGTGGACTCTGAGTTGCTATAAAAGGGCAGGACTGGCCCCTCTCCTCTGTGGCTTCTGTGTCTCTGTGTGATCCCCCCCCATACCCACTTCTACCATGATGCCAACCACCAGGAGGTGACCAGTCAGTGGGCCCTCATCAGGGCTGACAGCATGTCGCTTGGGCTTTCAGCCTTCAAAACAATGAGCTAAATAAAACACTTTTCTTTTCTTTTTTTTACTGAGCTTGGGATATTTTTTATAGCAACAGAAAACTGACTCATGCATACTGGATTATAAATTTTCACAAACATTTGATTTAAGTTAGACATTCATAATCAGCATTCTTGAGAAACAGAAATCTAGTAACTTAATTTTTTTGATTCAGCATGCATTTTTGAATTTTCATTTCCTTAATCTTTTTTTTTTCCTCAGCATGGCCCCAAAAGGGCTTATATATTTACAAATATTAAAATGCATTGCCAAACGATGAAGTGAATAGTCATACCGTAAAGTACACAGCAAATCTACTGTAGCAGAGCTGGCCCTGCGTAGCTGGAGCAGCTGCATCAAGCCCTTCTCCCACCAGCCCCAAGACTGAAGGGGTTCCCTGCCCCTGGGTGACTAGGCCTCGGTGCATTTGTTTTTTTCAGGGTACTTCCCATGCTGCCCTTGAGAAAGGCTTTTCTTTAGTTATAGAAAAAGGGGGAACAGCTGGTCACAGGTCGGGCCCTGGTTCCAAGCAGTGTTCAGGCACCACCTATGTCCATGCTGAGTCCACTCCCCAGCAGGCAGTAGCAGAAGTGGACTGCAAAGCCAAGGTGACCCTCGCAGAGACACCAGTCAGCGAATGGGACCATGGGGCGAGGCCACTTTCTCTCCTGTTGCCCAGCGATGTCACCCGCTGAGGCTGGCCTTGCCTGGGGGAGTCACTGGGGGCTGGAGTGGGTTCCTACATCTGCCACCCCTTCAAACTGACCAGCTTGTCTGACACACAGAGGGCCTGACCCAGGTGCGGGGCACGTCAACCTGCCAGTTTGCACGGAAAGTGGGATGACTGGGTCGTTAGTTCTTTAAATTGCTCTTCTACAGAATAACAAGTTGGGTCCTCAGTGTGTCCTTGGCCCTTGTGACTTGGGTGCAGTGTACTGAGGAGGGCAGTGGGCAGTCGGTGAGGGGCGATGCCTACAGATTGGTCCTGAAGACTTGGAAGAAAATAGCACACACAGCCACACCCTGGGGCCGTGTGTGTGTGTGTGTGAGAGAGAGAGAGAGAGAGATAGTGTCTGTTTGTAAGAGTGTGTGAGAGTATAAGAGTGTGTGAGTGTGAGAGTGTGTGTGAGAGTGAGTGTGTGTGAGAGAGTGAGTGTGTAAGTGTGTGTATGAGAATGAGTGTGAGAGTATGAGTGGGTAGGTGTGAGTGTGAGAATGAGTGAGCATGTGAATGTGAGTGTGTGCATGTGTGAGTGTGTGAGAGTGTGAGTGTGTGAGAGTGTGAGTGTGTGTGACAGTGAGTGTGTGTGAGGGTGTTGAATGTGAGAGTGTGATTGAGTGTGTGAAAGTGTGGTCCTGGATAGCTGGAGTAGCTGTATCTGTGAGAGTGTGTGTGTGTGTGAGTGTGAGAGTGTGAATGTGTGAGTTTGAGAGTGTGAGTATGTATGAGTGTGAGTATGAGAGTGTGTTTGAGTGAGAGTGTGTGAGTGTGAGAGAGTGTGAGTGAGTGTGTGAGTATGAGAGTGTGAGTGTGTGTGTGACTGAGTGTGTGTGCGTGTGTGAGACAGAGTGCATGTGAAAGTGTGTGTGAGTGTGTCTGTAAGAGTGTGTGAGAGTATAAGAGTGTGAGTACAAGAGTGTGTGTGAGTGTGCGTGGGTGTGTGACAGTGAATGTGTGAGAGTGATTGGGTGGGTGTGAGTGTGAGAATGAGTGTGAGTATGCAAATGTGCAAGTGTGTGCGTGTGTAAATGTGAATGTGTGCACGTGTGAGAGTGTGTATGTGTGTGCAAGTATGAGTGTGTGAGAGTGTAAGAGTGTGTGAGCGTGAGTGTGTGTGACAGTGTGTGTGAGGGTGTTGAATGTGAGAGTGTGAGTGTGTGCATGTGTGAGTGTGTGGCCCTGGGTAGCTGGAGTAGCTGCATCTGTGAGTGTGTGAGTGTGTGAGAGTGTGAGAGTGAGTGTGAGCGTGTGAGTTTGAGAGTGTGAGTGTGTGTGAGTGTGAGTATGAGAGTGTGTTTGAGTGTGAGAGTGTGTATGTGAGAGAGTGTGAACGTGAGAGTGTGTGTGAGTGTGTGAGAATGAGAGTGTGAGTGAGTGTGTGTGTGTGTGACTGAGTGTGTGTGTGCGTGTGTGGTGTGAGCAGGGGAGTGGGCGGGACAGTGGGTGGGGACTGGGCAGGGTGTTGAGGCCAGCTCTGTGCTGTCCCTTCCTCAGGGTGTCAGGAAGTCCTTGTCAGCTTGAGGGTGAGCCATGGGAACCGGGGCTGTGCATGCACTGTCCTCGCCCGTGACCCTGGGACCAGGGCTCCCATTTTCCGGGTCATCTGCACCTGCTCTGTCTGCTCTGAAACCGTCTATCTCCTCCTCCAGGTGGGTGGGGACCCTGTGGGAACCCTGCCCCATGCTCTGCCTGCCCCGAGGGCTGTGTGGCTCTGGACAGGCCTCTTCCTCTCCAGCAGGACTCTGAGACGCGAGCTCCTGTCATCCGAGTGTCCTCTCTGCGATGGAGGAATCCCTGGCCCAGGACTGCTGACAGTGCTGTCCATCATCCTTTGTCTCTGTGCGGCAGGAGGTGGGCGTGCCCTCGTTGTGCTGTGGGGATTGTTGTGTGTTCTTATGGCCTTTCAAACCGTGTAAGTGGGCACCACCAGGCCCAGGATCACAGGTAGAGGCCAGGGGCAGACAAGCATGCAGCTGCACGGCCTCACTCCCGGGCGGGCAGGCCCCAGGACCCCGGGCGTTCACAATGTGGGTCTCATTCACAGCCACCCCTGGGCTTGCGCTCGGCCTTTGCTCTGTGACTGCCCCAGCCTCTCCTTGCCTTTGGTTCCTGGTCCACTTTGGGAGCGTTGGTTCACGCTGCGGCTGTGCCAGGGACCAGCATCCGGACAGCACCCAAATCTGAGTCTATTTTGCAGCTTTAACCCCTTCATGCCCTGGGCAAATCCATTACCCTGCCCGTGCCTCAGTTTCCTCAATGCTAATAGCCAATTAACCCTCCCTAGCCTCCGCTCTGAACCTCAGAAGGATTGGCATGAGAACTGAGGGTGTCTCGGAGAGGGGCACTCTATAAACCCAAGCTGTCATTACAATAAACCTAATTACAGGCCCGCCACAGTCCGAGGAGGGGCCCTCCCAACAGAGGAGCAGGGTCTGGGCCTGGGGACACTGTGGCTGCCCCTGTGGGCCTGCTCTGGCTGACCTGGCCTGTGTCTGAGGCTGGACCTTGCTGCTGCTCCGCGGGCACACAGTGTACTCCGGCAGGATGCCGCTGCACTTGGCCAGCCTTCTTGGCACCCTGCTTGGGGGGTGGTCCCCACTGGAAAGGTGGTCTTGAGAAGCAGGTGGGGGCATGGCCACCCTCTGATTCAGGGCAGAGCTTCACCAAAAGCTCCATCTGGGCTTCTCCTGGGTCAGCTGCACTGCTTGTGGCCAGGCCGAAGCCCCCTGTGTCCCCCAGGCCCCCACCACAGCAGGTGGCTCTGCACCTTGGAACTCCGCTGCAGCTGTTCTGTAGAGACAGTCAGGTCAGGTCTGCACCCTGAGATTGATGCAAAACACCACAGGACCTGTACCTGCGGGACCTGCCTAGTGCATTTGAAGGTCACTTTCGAGCTGTGACTCCATCAAAACAGAAGCAGCGGAAGGAAGGGAGAGGACCAGCTTAGGCTGACCTCCAGCAAGGTGGCCAGGGTGTTCCGCCCTTCTCACCCAGGGTGGCCGCCGTGTCCCTCTGTGCCTCCCTTCTCCGTGGTCCTGACCTGAGGAATCCTCACGTCCCTCCTGAAGGGACTAGCCCACTCTGGCCGGCAAGGCCCAGGGCTCCCACCCAGCAGGACGGAAGTTCCTCCCCCGGCTCGCCTGCTCAGAGAGGGACGTGGCTCGGCCCATGGCCTGTCCTCCTGTTACAGGGTATGGCCTCACATCCTCCAACTTCTTGACCAGCCCGGGCAGGAGGTGCTGAGGCTCTGTGGCTTCCAGCAACCACTGACAGGGACCCTGTCTGAGCAGAGCAGGTGGTATGGTGGCTGAGGATGTGGGCACGAGCTGTGCTCAGTTCTGCAGCTGGACAGCCCTGTCCCCGGCCTGCCCCCCATGTCCACGAGGTCGTGTGCAAGGGCACGGAGCCGCAGTGCTCAGTGAATCATAACCTGGTCACCGTCAGCCTCAGTGGAAAGGTCACAACGAGGGACACAGAAGCGTGGCTCCTCCGCCCACCCCTTACTCCCAGCCAGGCATCTTTGCTGCTGGCCAGTGGGCGGGTGCTTTGTCATGGCGTCCTGAGAACTGCAGGGTGTCCAGCAGCTTCCCAGCCTTGGCCTGCTAGATACCAGTACCACTGTCCCCTCTCATATGTGACCACCAAAGATGTCCCCAAGAGGTGCCTACAACTGTCCCCTCTTGAGCACAGCTGTGGTAGACGTCCTCTGCCCTCGGGGCTTGCGTTCCCCTTTTCATGAGAAGGGAGAGGACGGTTGGAATGTGATTCTCACAGGCACAGGGGGCATTCCTGAGGCCTGTGCAGGGGACACTCCGGGCTCTGCTGCTGGCTGCGGAGCTTTGAGGACCAGCTGTGCCAGAGCCCCACGCCCAAGGGGCAGCAGACCCTGGCAGTGTCTGGCTCTGATGCCATGGGCCTAGCGGCCAGTATGAAGGGAGGACTGGCCACTCCCATAATCCCTCCCGCCCCTCACCTCTGTTGTTCCTCCCACCTGGGAGAGGTCTGGCTTCTTCTTGGGCTGGGAATCTCTCACCTTCTGCTCTGACACCAGCCAACGAAAGTCAGCCGGACGCACACCACACACTGTCCAGGGATGGGTTCTGATAGGTGTAGGTAACACCTGTCCCAGAATTCACAGTCCAGAGGTGGGGGCAAGAGGGAGCACACGGGTAAGGAGAACTCAGGGTGGACACCGGGTCTTCCTGTGCCCTGGATCCTCCACCACTTGGGCCAGGCCCACAGTATGTGCTTAGGAAATTGTCAGAGGCTAAGGAGAGAGGGCCAAATCCGGAACAGGCGTGTGTCCTGCCTGGCTCTCCACGCCACCCACCAGGCCTTGACCGATCATGGCTGACCCTGGCGTGAGGCCTCTCCCTGCCGACTGTGGGCCAGGAGGCTGTGCGGAGTCCTGCAGGACATGTTAGTGGCAACTTGAACCCCCAGGTCCCTATGTCCCTGGCAGTGCTCACCAAGGGCCTCAGCTGGTGACTCCAGTGGGGCCAGGATCTTACAAGGTGATGAAGGTGTCATGAGGCCATCGGTGGGCCTGGTCCAGCAGAACTGTCCTTGTGAGAGGAGACCAGGACACAGACACAGGGGACATGGGCAGAAGCATTCCCTGAAGGCCCCAGGAGTCAGAGCCAAGGCTGAGCAGACCCACGGGGCTGGGAACTCACTGGTACGGAGGATCAGGCCAGAGGTGAGGCTGGGGTGCTGGCCGACACCAGCTCCTGGCAGGCCTAGGCCTCCCTGCAGGCTAGCCCCAATCCCAGGGTGGCCAGCCCTCCGTGGGGCTCAGAGACCACAGGGGCGCTTGGCAGCATGAGGTCACCAGTGCCCACCCCTCCTTGGGAGGGAAGCGTTGTTATCTCTGTTTCCAGCAAAACAGGACAGGCTTGATGTTCAGACCCTAAAGGTCAGTTTTCCAATGACGGGTAAGAACCATATGTTGAACTGGACAACCTACCAGGCACGGTCCTTAAGCCACATTACTTGTTGTTTAATTAATCAGAAGGGGGGAGAGTGTGTGTGTGTGTACATATATACACACACATTTATATACATATATAGTTGTATGTGTATATATAGTACACATATATATATATTTTTTCTTTTTCTTTTGCAGTACTGGGGGTTGAACCCAGGGATGCTCTACCACAGAGCTACATCCCCAGTCCTTTCCATGTTTTCTTTTGAGACAGGGCCTTGCTGAGCTGCCCAGGCTGGCCTTGAAGTTGAGATCCTCCTGCCTCAACCTCCTGCGTTGCTGGATCACAGCACCACTGTGCCGCACACCTTATTCTTATAACCTGTAACGTGGTTCAGAATTTTCTTCCTTTTGGAATGTGGACACCTTGTTAACAAGGAGCAAGTGACCCTGTTGGAGCTGAAGTCACAGATGCCCCCCAGGCCTGGCCTGTGCTGGTGCCCTCTGGAATGGTGGGGTAGGCTCAGCGCAGAGGTGAGGTCACCATACATCATGAGCCTGTCTCATCAAGAGGCCCAGGTACCACCTCATCCAACTTTGCTTCTTAACATTCTGATAATTTCATTTTAACACTGTAGCTTCCCTTCGGAATCTTAAAGATGTTATCTTTTTAAGATTTTTAATTTGTTTTAATTAGTCATACTGGACAGTAGAATGCACTCATGCACTCTGATACATAGATGGGCATAATTTCTCATTTTTCTGGGTGTACACGTTGCAGAATCACGTTGGACATGCAGTGATATGTGCACATAGGTAATAATGTCTGTCATTCTACTGTCCTTCCTGTCCCCATATTCCCTCCCTCCAAGATGTTATTTTAGGGGCTGAGTATGTGGCTCAAGCGGTAGCGCGCTCGCCTGGCATGCGTGCGGCCCGGGTTCGATCCTCAGCACCACATACAAAACAAAGATGTTGTATCCGCCGATAACTAAAAAATAAAATTAAAATTCTCTCTCTCTCTCTCTCTCTCTCTCTCTCTTTAAAAAAAAAAAAAAAAAAAAAAGATGTTATTTTAATACATTAATCTGAGCAGCACCCACGGTACCAAATAAGGTCAGGAGACCCTCTTTTGTGAAGAGGCCACCTGGACACACCCTGCGGCTGATCCAAGGGGAGCCAGGCTGGCCTCCCTCTGCGCCTGCTCCTCCTCCAGGACTGTGACCTTCTGCTGACCTCAATGCAGCGCCGGTCAGGCAAGCTCACTGAGCATCGTGCTTTACAGAAGAAGGCCCACATTCCCCTTCCTGGAGGTCAGCCCCCCCCCCCCCAAACTCACTGATCTGGTGTCTGTCCCCAAGCAAAGCATGGTTCAGTGGAAGGCGCCCAGCGAGGGCTTGTCAGCCAGTCCTCAATCCTGTCCGGCTGGCTCCTAGGAGCCCCCAGGCCCAGGTCTTACCCTCCTCCAGGATCGCCCCTGTTTTCTTGGCTCACAGGTGTTGGGGGGTGAGGTCACCCTTGGAGCTCCCCAGGAGCGGCTGGAGGGGTGCTATTACGCCCTTATCAGATCGTTTCTGTTGGGGGCTGGCAGGAGTCCACAGGCCCCTGCCCACGCAGGGCCCCGGCAGGGGGCAGCTAGAAGGGCACCTGCCTTTGACTCCCACCTCCAGGCCTGGAGGGTGGGCTCCTTCCCCGCGATGCCCCCCAGGTCTTTGGGACAGGGGACCCGTGGCTGTCTGAGCTGTAGTCTTTGTGGCCACTCTCCAGCAGCAGGTCTGCGTGGGACGTCCCACCCAGGAGGCCAAGGAGCTCTGGAGAGAAGCTGTCGCATTTTACCGATTGATCTCGTGCCAGGAAATTCATGAGCTAGTGGGTGCCGGCCAAGCTCCTGGAGAAGTGGCCAGCTCCAGGGTGCCAGTCTGGAGTGTGGGAACCTCCTATGGCCCCCGGTTTCCCTGTGCACAGCTGCATGCTGTGGCCTCTTTGGATTTCAGAAGGGACACACCGGTTCTTGGCAGCTGGGGGACTGTGGTCAGCCACAGGGGCGCCTCTCCACTGTTCACCGGTGTCCCAGGGAAGCGTGCCCTCTTCCACGCTGCCTCTGAGAGCGCGTCCCCATGGGTAGCTTCTGCGTGATCCTCCCAGGACTGGAGCTGGCAAGACGGCAGGGAACTGAAGGTGGGAAGAAGCCGGCCCCAGCCCGCTGGTGGGAGCCGAGCCGGTGGCTGCAGGAGGCCGCTGGAGCTTGGTGTGGACACCCTTGCCTGTCCCAGTGTCCACCCTCTGTTCCCACCGGATCCCTCCCTGGAGGACCCTTTCCTCCCCCAGCCCTGACCGGGAGGAGCAGGGGGACCCCACCAGGACACGCTCCTTTTCCAGCGAGTCTCCTGATGGGGCAGCACCTTCTCCCACCCCAGGGAGACACCTGCGAGCACCTGGGAAGGATGAGCTTGTCCAAACGCGCCATCAGTCCTCCATTGCCAGCTCCCAGCGGCCAGTGCAGGCCAGTCCCACAAAGTGAACCCGCGGCAGGGAGCTGGCAGTCTGCAGGCCTGGAGGCCCCGCCCCCAGCTCCTTCTCACCTGGCCTCTGTCATCCAATGTCACTCTCTGGTCCTCCTGGTCACTGGGCGGGATGGCCCCCGGTGTCCTCCCCAGGAGTGGTGCCCTCTGTCCCTGCCTCTTTCCTTCCTCGACTCCTAGGGCCTATCCTCACTGTGTGCACTCAGGCACTGGCTGTCCCGGGGCCACGTCCACATCCTGGGATCAGACATCACCTGTAAGCGATTTCCAGAGCCCTGGTGCTCTGCGCAGTGGAATAGATGAGAGAAGAAAGAGTCGGGTGGGTCGCCGCGGCCATCCGCTGCGTCCTGCTGGGACTGTGGTCCCTCCCTCTGGCTCCTCTGCACCTGCTGCTGGTAGCCCACTCTGTTGTTGTGCCTCTCCCCGTGGGTGAGGTCCCTGGACCCAGGGACTCATTTTACAGGACCTGGTCGGGGAGTAGGTCCCCAGAGCCAGTGGGGGCAGACCTTGCAGCTGCCAGGTGGGGTCAGCAGTTGGCAAGGCTCACCTGTTCCCCAGTCACTCTGCAGAGGGCATCCTGCATCACCTTCAGGCCACCACGTGGCCATGAGGGAGCCTAGGACTCCCCAGCTTCTGACTGAGACCTTGTGGGTGATGCCTGGGACCCTCCACAAAGGCAGGTGGCTCTCTGGGGACAGGAGGCTTTTGCAGGAGCCTTGCACCTCTGACCTCTGCATGTTCGGCATGACAGCCCCACTTTGTGGCCATGGTGCATGAGGCCAGGCGTGGTGGCTTCTCTCAGCCTCTGCTCCCCGTCATTTTGTGGACTGGGGTCCAGGTGCTGGAACAGAGAGCGGCACTGGGGTGGGTCCTCTTCTCCAAGGAAGTGTTCTTAGGGGAAGGGGAGGCCCCGTGGCTGCTGTGTTGTGGGATGGCAGAGGCTGGAATGGGAAGAAGCTTTGAAGAAGAGAGCGGATCCTCTCCTCTGCTCACCAACCTCTCAGAGCCGACGGTGAGAGCCGGGCTCCCTGGCCAGCAGCACTCAGAAAGCCCCACCTGGCAGGCGGAACCGAGGACCGGGCACTCTACTGTTGGCGGGGTGGGACCTCAACCCAGGCCTGCCTCCTGTACCCCAGTGAGGGCCACTCTGGGGCTTGGGGGGAAACATCTGGGTAGATGCATGTGGAAACCTTCAGCCCCTCATTTCCCCAACCCCTCTGAGCTTACAGAAATTGGACCCTCCATGTGGCACCCCTGCTTAGACAGGCAGAGGCCTCCCACAGCAGGCAGGACAAAGCTTGCCCAGCTCAGACCTGCCCACCGCCCCCTGTCCTGCCTCCTCCCTGCCCACCTGTCAGTCAGGGCAAATCGCAGCATTGACCCATGGCCGGGCTCCCAGGCGGAGCCCGCACAGAAGACTGGCCTAAGAGAGGTGCCCTGGGTTCTGGGCCCAGGGAAGCTGTGGGACCCTTGGGGAGTCTCAAGTTAGCACAAGGATTAAGCTGAAGGCATTTAAATGCAACAGACTTGGAAAGAAGCCTTCTAGAAGGTTCCCTTCTCTTCCCTTCTCTGGAAACTCCTGGGAAACAAGCGTGAGTTTCCTCTCAGTGGCCTGTTCTCCCGAGAGAGACCCAGGGTGATCCTGCTGCAAGTCCCCTCTCAGGGAGCGTCACGTCCGTGAAGAAGGTGAAAGACCACTCACACCCACTCACACCCACGCAAACAAACACCATCACGGACTTTCTGAGCTCTGCTTGTTCTAACAACCCAGCATCTTTCCTGAAGAAACCTGCGTGCGGTGCCTGTTTGGTGCCCTGGCTCCTCCTGGCTGGGTGCACACTCTGATCCCCTTCCAAGTCCAGGTACCGAAATCCCATCCCCCACGTGGTAACGATGGGGGCCTTTGGAGGAGGCTAAGTCCTGCGGCCCCACCCTGTGCATGGAATAGGGCCTCGCAAAGGAGGCTGGGGGCTGCTTGTCCCTCCCTCCTCTGACAATGCTGCTAGAAGGCGCGGTCTTGAAGCTCACCAGACACAGAAGTGCTGGCAACTTGCACTTAGTCCTCCCAGCCTCCAGAATCAGAGGCAGGAACTTTCCATTGATAAATTACTCAGTCTATTTTCTTTCAGCAGCTGAGAGGACCAAGACTGCATAAGTCCCCAAATCCAAACAGGCTCTTCAGTTCCTCGCCGCTGAGCACTCTTACTGTCCGTGCACTGGGCACACAGACGAACACTATATTTCCTCTTGCTGGTCTTCCTTTTGTCAGTTTAATTTGCAGGTCCCCATATACTGAACATAAAAGGGTAGAGAATCTTTTTTTTCCTCCTCAACAATAGAAATAAAGCTGAATAAGGGAGTTTGCTGCTATGGAGGGTGTCAGTGTGACACAGGATTCGACGCCTTAGGTGGGTCTTGGGAGACAGTCCCGTGCACCAGGGGAGCTTGGTAAAGTCCATGGTCTAACTTTAGCAAAGGAGGGTTGGCAGACAGTGGCTCAGAGAAGGGGCCCCTGGAGAACAAGTCACCAGCTGGTTGACCACTGTGGGAAGGCCAGGGGATGTGCCCTGGGTGGGACACAGCACCATCAAGAATGCATCTGGAGGCCGTTCTTTCCAGGTGGAGCTGACCCTGGGAGAGGGGGTGGAGCTGGCTCCTCGGGGCCAGGGGACGACTGGGATCCTGGGCTGGCGGGGGCTCTGCAGCCCTTAACATCTGGAGCAAGGGGCACCTTCTGAGCTACATACCTAGTTCCAAGTGGCCGCTAGAGAGGCCTGGCCTACAGGGTCCATTGACAGCCAGGGACATGATGCTCCAGGGGCAGAGACAGGCAGGCGTGCTGCCAGGTTGATGAGCTGGTTGGGCCAGAGGCCTCCACTTTACCTGCTCAACGCTAAATAGAGGCTGCTGGGGAGGTCCTAGAGGGATGAAAGTCCACACCTAGTTTCCCTCACTGAGGGGACCGTCCTAGGTGGTCAGGGTGGCCTCATCCGAGTAGTTGGCAGCCTGAAGAGCAGGAGAAACCCCCCTGGGGAGGCCAGCTTAGCCTGGGCCTGGCTCTCTGGCCCTCCTGACGGCCTCCTGCCCTGTGGATCCTGGAATGACCCTCCCGCCCCACCGTCTCACATGCCAGTTCCTTACAACAAAACTCCCAACACCAGCTTCTCACAGAGCTGGACCATGACCCACCAGCAGTGAATCCCAAGGGTGTTACTTAATATTCAAAGTTCAAAGGCATTGAGAATGAATGAGCAGAAGACTGAGGCCAGTCAACCCAAGGGAGGCCAGAGTCCTGCACCCACGACCAGACCAGAGCCATTTCTCAGGCCCAGAACCCCTGAACTGAAAGACCACATCCCACAAGGAGACCCTGCAATTCTGCAGCAATGGGACCCAGTAGGGATCCCCCACGTCTTCCCTGGGCCTGGGGGAGGCGGTCACTACAACCATTTATTCACATCGTTAAGAAAGCAGAATGCTCAGGCTTTTCAGGGCTGTTGGATTTACAGTCTGAATTGACTGTTTTTAATTTGTTTTTGGTTTTAGATGGACACAGTACCTTTATTTTATTGATTCATCTTTAGGTGGTGCAGAGGATCGAACCCAGCGCCTCACTCATGCTAGGCAAGGCTCCACCCCTAAGCCCCAAACCCTGACATGGGAAAACCCACAGACCCAAAGTGCCCTAGGGCCCCGTGTTAGGGCAAAGGTGACAGGCCAAGGAAGAGGTGGCATTTCCCATCCTAGGTTTGTCCCACACAGTGGGCCCACTGGGTCCTCAGACCCACCCAGTGGCCACTAATCGGTCCCTGGGCTATAGAGCGTGAATGGACACTTGACGTATGGGGTAGGAGCTGTTATGGAAGGGGAAGGCCAAGTGCCACCCTGAGGCCACCGCACTTGTGTGAGATGCCACAGTAACACCCCGGCACAGGGCCGCGGCAGAGGTGAGCGCCAGCCAGGGCTTCACAGGTTGCCGTCACAGTCCCACCAGATTCACCCTCTGGCCCTCGCAGGGCGGGGTGGGTCATGACCAGGACAGTGGCCCCACTGCGGTGATTGTGCTGTCTTTCTGGAGCCACCCTGGCCTCTGAAGGAGTTTGCAGCTCTCAGGCGTCACGGCCCACCACAGAGGAGGCCCAGAGCAGTGTGCTCCACCTGGATGGATGGCCGCGCCAGGCACAGGCTCACTGCAGGCCGCCTGGCTACACAGAGCTGGGGGGGACCAAGGCCCTCCCACACCCCACTGACCACCTTGCCAATGCTGCATGAGGGTTTTAGGGCGCTCCCTCCAAGGTAAAGGACGGCCTTGACCCTCCTGCCATTGTCACAGGCACGGGGCTGCCCTCTGTGGGCCTGGGAGGTGGCCTGCTGTGCCTCTTGGGTACCATTATGACACCAGCCAGATGAGACTCGTGAGCAGTGCAGGTCAGGGGTGTGCAGCAGAGGTCCAGGCTGGGGCGTGAGCAATTCTTCACTTGGGCCACCTGACATGGCAGGTTCCTGGTGACTAGTGACGGATGTCAGGAAGACCCAGCCGGGGAGTCCCAGGGCAGGCCCCCGGAGCCCCAGAGCAAGGTCATTCTGAGGCAGCGAGAGCTGGACACCATCCAGAGGCAGCACGGGAGGCCTCCTGGGGCGTTCTTCTGGGGCTCAGGAGAAACCGAGCAGCTGCCCGTGGGACAGAGCAGTGTGACAGAGTAGCCATGCAATGCAGCGTCCCTCAGCCATAAAAGGAGCCAAGCCTGGACCCATGTGCTGGTCCATAGGGATGGACCCTGAAAACATCAGTCCTGTCCCAGAGGACCAGACGCGACCCTGAACATGCACCCAGACGTCAGAATAGGCTACGTAGGCAGAGGTAGACCAGCAGTCGCCAGGGGCTGGGAGAGGGGGTGGGAGGTGCTAGGCCAGCCAGGGACGGCCTCGGCCACGTGCTAGAACTGACTGGGTGGCTGCATAACTGGCGATGCTGATGGCATCCGGTCGTCCACTTCAAGGGGGTGCCTCCTGGGTGTGCCCGCCGGGTCTCACTAAAACTACTTAAAATGTTTTTAAATTAAAAAAACGCCAACGCCCATAACAACAAGCACAACAAAACCATAAAGGGACGTGGGTGTGGCTCAGATTCAGAGCTCTGCCCCCATGCCCGGCCCTGGGTACAGCCCCCCCGCACTGCCAACAACACAAAGCAGCCCAAAGCTGGCAGACCCAAATCAACTCGCAGACCCAAATCAACTCGCAGCCTCTGTCCTTGACCTGCTCCCCTCCCACTCTTGACTTCTGGGTGGCTCCCCAACTGACTGGGAGTCGCCTGGAGCCGCCCGCATGGCCCTGGGGCCCTAGGTGGACCTGCGGTGTCTGGTCCAGCCCTTCACTCTCCAACCCGCTGACTGGCTTGAGTCAGCAGGTCTCCCACCCTGGCCCAACACCTTGCAGAACTGGATTCTAGACCTGGCTGTGCTGCTGGCTGTGTGATTCTGGGCAAGGTACCGCACCTCCCTGGTCTGCCCTCTCTTTCTTCATCTGTAAACCAGGGGTAGCGCCCCATGTCTCAGATCAAATTTAATGTGAAGGCTTTAGCCATTTTTAAATGTAGTGCTGTTAGGAAGTAATCAGAGGGTGTCACAAAAATCCCTCTTCCCTTTGCTTTTAGAATTACTCTTTTAGAAATTAATCTGATATTTCTAGCTCCTGTTGTTCAAATTTGAGCTGCTGAGGTGATGCTCCATGGCTGCGGGGAGGAATGAGAGGCTCACAGGCCACGTCAGGAGGAAACTCCCCCTGGCGGAGCAGGGAGGGCGTGCAGCATCCGAGGGAGAGCCTGGCCAAGCCCCGCCCAGGCCTCAAGCTGGGTCCTCTTGCCCACAGCCACACCTCAGGGGCCCTGGACGCTCACCCTCCCTCTGCCTCCATTCCTTGGTTATAAATCAGGTGGAGTTCAGAGCGGGAAAGAAGACAAGCTTGACTTTGTGGCAAAGCAGGGGACCAACATGGAGTGGTCCTGACTCGTCTGGTTGTCCTTCAGAAATGTGACCATCCACTAGGGCTGCCCAGAAGACAGGGGCAGCTTCTCCCCGCTGTCCTGTGCTCTTAGCCAGGCAGGATGTGCGCCTGCCCCGCCGGGATTTGCAGGGGAGGAAGTAGGATGAGGACACGTCTCCGTGCCCACGTCTGTTCCTCTCCCTGCTTGGTGGTCCCTCTGCTGCCTCCTCCTGCTGCCCAGTTCTTTCTTTAAGCCAGCCTTGGCCTCACAGAACCTACGATCAAGTCTGCCGTGTGCAGGGAGCAGGGGGAAGGGGCGCCACGCAGGACGAGCATCAGGGTTGGCAGGGCCCAGTGCAAACTGAAACCACGGTGCTCCTTGTTCAAGAAGTGTTGGAGGTTTCAAAACAGGACTCCGGGGCCTTCGAGGAGGCACAGGGCCCTTCGGAGCAGGGCCTGGAGCGTGCAGCCCAGGCTCACGGGAGGGCAGCCTCAGGAGCAATAGAAGGGAGCAGAGGGAGGACACACGCACGCCTTGATGCACGCGGCCATGTGTGTGAGTGTGAGTGCATGGATGTGTGCATGTGAATGTGTGTGGGTGTGTGAGTGTGAGTGTATGTGTCAGTGTGCGTGTGTATGTGAGTATATGTGTCAGTGTGTGTGGGTGTGAGTGTGAGTATGTGTGTGAGTACATGTGTGTGAGTGTGCATGTGTGTGAGTGTGAGTATGTGTGTGCGTGTGCGTGGGTGTGTGAGTGTGCATGGGTGTGTGAGTGTGCATGGCTATGTGTGTGTGAGTGCGAGTATGTGTGAGAGTGTGTATGGTGTGTGTGAGTGTGTGAGTGTATGTATGTGAGTGTGCATGGGTGGTGTGGGTTGTGAGTGTGAGTATGTGTGTGTGTGTGTGGGTGTATGTGAGTGTGGGTGTGTGATTATGTGTGTGAGTGTGTATTGGCATGTGTGAGTGTGTGAATATGTGTGTATGGGTGTGTGTGAGTGTATGTATGTGAGTGTGCATGGGTGGTGTGGGTGTGTGGGTGTGAGTATGTGTGTGAGTGTGTACAGGTGTATGTGAGTGTGGGTGTGTATGTGTGAGTGTGTATGGGCGTGAGAGTGTGTGTCTGGGTATGAGAGTGTGTGTGAGGGTGCATAAATGTGTGTGTGAGTGTATGAGTGTGAGTATGTGTGTGTGAGTATGTGAGTGTGTGTGGGTGTGTGAGTATGTATGAGTGTATGGGTGTGAGAGAATATGTGAGTGTGTATGAGTGTGTATGGGTGTGTGAGTGTGAGTATGTGAGTGTGCCTAGGTGTGTGTGTGTGGATGTGTGAGTGTGAGTATATATGTGAGTGTGCATGGGCATGTGTGAGTGTGTGAGTGTGAGTATGTGTGTGTGTATGGGCATGTGTGAGTGTGTGTGGGGTATGAGAGTGTGTGTGAGTGTGTGGGGGTGCATAAATGGGTGTGTGGGTGCGTAAATGTGTGTGTGAGTGTGAGTATGTGTGTGGGTGTGTGAATGTGTGTATGGGTGTGTGAGGATGTGAGTGTGTGTGGGTGTGTGAGTGTGTGAGTATGTATGGGTGTGGGGGTGTGTGAGAGAGTATGTGAGTGTGTGTGAGTGTGTATGGGTGTGGGGTGTGTGTGAGAGTATGTGAGTGTGTGTGGGTGTGTGAGTGTGTGAGTATGTATGGGCGTGGGTGTGTGTGAGAGAGTATGTGAGTGTGTGTGAGTGTGTATGTGTGTGTATGTATGTGTGTGTGTGAGCGTGTGCAGATAGGCACCACCAGAGCCCCTGCCCCTTGACCCAGCGCCCTGCCCATGCAGGCTCTGGGTGCCCACTGGCCTTGGAGGAGGTGCGGGGTGCTGGGGTGCTCACAGACACCACCTGGTGTGGTTAGATGGAGCCGGGCCAGCTCGTGAATCGATGCCAGTGAGGGGTGGTATGTGGAGCCTCGGGTCCTTCCTGCCTGGCTCCGTGGGATGAATGGGTTTTAGAAAGTACAGCAAAACCGGAAAGTTCTTCTCAAAGTTTGAGGAGAGGAGGTGAACTGAGTCCAGGGTGGCTATGAAGTGAAACCCAACCCCAGTGAGGCAGCACCACTTGCTCAAGGTCAAGTGCCCAGCTAGGGACTGAGTGGGAGGAGGGGCCCAGATTCACTCTCATCCCAAACACTCCTGCAGCACTTGGAGGTGGCTGCAGCCAGCTGGCAAGTTCCCACCGTTGGTAGTCACTTAGGGTTCACCCCACATGTGGCCGCAGGACCGTGACTGAGCAGAGCTCCTGCTCCCCCCACATGGGGGTCTGACA
Source organism: Callospermophilus lateralis (assembly GCF_048772815.1). Lineage (NCBI taxonomy): Eukaryota > Metazoa > Chordata > Mammalia > Rodentia > Sciuridae > Callospermophilus > Callospermophilus lateralis. The sequence continues at coordinate 3,898,310 of NC_135314.1, read as the reverse complement.
GCTGCAGCCCCAGACCCCATCCAGGGCTGTCCCCACTGACCACCCTCGGTTCAAATCCCTTTTGTTTTGACTTTATGGTTAATCTTTCAAGGCTGGATCTAATTCTGCTGCTTAACTTTCAGCTTTTAGCAACTACAAATAAATCTTACACAAGGTTGGGGTCATAATATACATAAAGTAATGTTTATAGTCTATGAACATCTCCCCTTATTAAATTGACTTCTGCAGAGTTTTCAGTGGCTGTATGAGTGTGTATGGGGGTGTGAGTGTGTATGTGTGTGTGTTGCAATAAGTGGGCTTACCACCATTTATTGAATCAGTGTCCAATCATTGGTGGTTTTCGGTTATTTGCAGTTTTTAAAATTGCAAAATCATCATATTTTCACAATTCCTGAATGAGGTCTTTAACATGGGATCTCTGAAAGACAAAGACGTTTTTAAAAGAAGTTGCACTTTGGCCTAAACCTGGGAGCCGTGGGCCCCAGGGAAGACTCCCCTCCTGCTGCAGCCAGACAGGCCTCTCTCCAGTTACGCGGAGTCCCTGCTCCCACCTTGGGGACTCCTGGTGGCACTGGGGCCTCCTCTGACTCTCTGTCTTCCCGTGTCCCCACTAGGATTCTTCCCCCACTGCTCCCACCCTCGCTGGCCCTGACAGCTGGGCTCCCTGCTGGGGCACAAGGCTTCCTTCCCTCTGGCCTGCGGCCCCTCTGATGCCAGTGTCGTAAGCGTGGAGCCAGACAGAGCTACAAGAATGCATCAGGACCCAACAAGGGGCCCCATAGCACCCGCCTGTGACCCTGCTGAACAGGAAGGAAGGCAGCGAGCCTGTGTCACTTACTGTCAGCAGTGGTGACTGTGGTTCTGGCTTCCTCTGCTTTTGGCTCCCATGTCATGGTCCACGTGGGCGCTGGAAGACCTGGGGAAGGGAAGGAGGACGGCACCTGCCCAGAGATTGTTGCAGACACGTCCAGACCTTAGTTCCGGGATGGGGAGGATCCAACTGGGGTGAGAGGTGCATATGGGAACCTGATTTCCACAGCCACCTGTCACCTGTTGCCATGGGGACCCCAGAAAAGGACTCAACACAGCGCCTGCTTGTCAGGGAGTCAGACCTGGGGTCCACGTCAGGAGTGTCAGGCTAATAGGCAGCGCCAGCCCCCCAGAGATGAGCCCCGTCTACCTGGGCAGGCCGAGCTTTCCCCTGAGTTGCCAGAGGGTTGCATGTTGGGTGTTGGCAGTGTTTGGAGGAGGGAGAGAATTTGCACGTGGCAGTACCTGTCAGATCCACCTTGAGCCCGGTCCCGTGAATTGAGTCAATTTTTTTAGACCTTTGATTTCAGGTGGAAGAGCGCAGGGTGTTTTCCTACCTGTGCACGGGATTGAGACAGCCCAGGACGCTTGACCCTCATCCGGGTCAAGACTCATTTGTTAGATTTAGTGACACACGAGGTGCTGTTGCTTCTTGAGGCCATTTGAAGTCATTTTGAAGGATGATCATCAACTTGCAAATGCGGCTTACTGCCTGGGAGGGGATCAGATCTGGTAGGTTTGCACATGCGACTGATTCTGCGGGGGAGCTCAGCACTTCAAGCCATTTGTTCAAAAGTAAATCTAATTAAGCCCCCAAAGAGTGATGTCACGTTGCCTGGCCTTACAAATACAATGACTGGAGTTTTAGAGTGACCTTCAACCCCAAGGAGAACTAGAGGTTACAATGCGACACCCAACACACCTGGTGTAACTCTGAGAAAGCAAGGGGCCTCTTCTGCCTCGGAAGCTGCTCTCCCAGCACCAGGGACCTCCACTGGCCCGCGGAAGCCACCACCCCGCCCCAACCTCCCCTGCCTCCGCGGTCCTGCCACTCCCAGGGCTCCGCGGGATGTGAGAACTGCCTGGGTTTGGGGGGACACCCGGCTTGCAGGCTGAGCTCCCGTGGGACTGTTCTAGAACCCCCAGACCCTTGGCCTTTGATGGGTCAGCTCTGACCCCTCTGTCCCTTCCTGAAAGTCTGGCCCATTTGAGGAACCTCACGGCCCCTTCGAGGAACTTCCTGGCCCCTTTGCTTTGCACCTGGGTGGATCCCAGGCTACAAGGGTCAGTGAAGTTTGAGGACCTGACTCTCCCAGAGCTCGGAGCAGGGGCCACACCTGTGACAACCCCTCAGCAGACCCTGCAAGTCCCCAAGGAACTTGTTGGAAAGTCTGTATGGTGGTCAGCCAGCTGAGTTTATCAAAACGGGGAAAGCTGACGGCTGAGCGGCAGCTTCGTGTTCTTACCGAGCTGACTCCCTCTTGCCGTGTTAAGTCCTTAGCACCTGGGAACTGCATGCATTTATAGCAAAAGAGCAGGGACAAACACGGTTTTGATGAGCACGCATGCTGCCCTCCTCAGGGTCCTGGGACACGTGAGGGTGCTGGCCAGGCTTCAGAGGGGGCAGCAAGGCCAGCCCTGCCGGTCCCCACCCCAGCATTCCAACGGTGTGGGACCATGTGAATCAGTGGGGTCACTGCTCCTCATGGGCTTCCCGTAGTGCAGGGGCTTTCTCACACCCTATGGGTGAGCTGAGACCCTGGCTTCCTGGGGAACCTGGTAGGGTCCTCTTCCCTTTGAGGTCGTCCCCAGCACCACCCCTCACATGCCGCCCTTCCCTGACCTCATTACCTTGGCTGAAAACAGATTTGATGAAAATGTGTGCTTTTCTCTCTTTGCCCCAAATCTTAGCACCCCGTAAAGCAAGGGGCTTCCCCCAGAGAAGCACCCCTTGTCTCGAAGCACCTTTTGCTTTGGCTTTGTATTGACTGGTGTTTGACAGCTCTGCCGAGGTCGTGTGGGCTTGTAGGAGACAGTGACAGCGATGTGCTCTGGTGGCCACGTGAGCCTGTTTGTCCCCAGGTGCCGGTTTCGTCGCGCCCTCAGATGGGGTGTTCCGCAGCACGGTCCAGCCTGTCCTCTCTGTCTCGCAATCCTTCTCCACGTTTTGAACCAGCTTCCCCATCCTGCTGGCTTCCCACTGAGCTTGGGGAACCATCGGCAGAAGGTCACTTTACACCAGAGTCACACCTCCCCTTCCAGAACCTTCTGCCCTGGCCAGGGCGTGCCCCTCTCCCAACACACCTCCCACAGCTCCCTGGAGCTCTGTGGCCACGTGTGCTCCTGAGCAAACTCATCCAATCTCAGAACTTCACACGCGGACTCCAGGAAGAACTCGCCCTGTGCAGCTGCCCGTCTCCGGGAGCCCCCGCTTCACTGACCCACACCACACTCCTGATGAGCGCAGCACCTCCAGATCCCACCTCCTTGGTGATCACGTGGGAATGCCGCCCTCGCCTGGTTCCAGCTGAGGCTTGAGAGGGAACCGGGTGGGAGCCCCCCACAGTGCACAGCCGAAGCCAGCACCCACTTCACTGGCTCAGTCCCCCTCTGTGCTGGCCCTGGCCTTCTGACTCTGGTTTCTTGACCTTCACCAGCACGAACCTGCCTGGGACCCTCCACCTACCCATACCCACATCCCTGGGTCAATCCCCCTGGTCCCTGTCCCAGTTGGACCTGGGCCCTGGCACTCCCCCAGGGCCACCCGCTGTCATGCTCACCTATGTCACCGTCCCCTCCCGTGTGTGCCCTTGCCCTCCCACAGGGCTTCCCTCTGACATGGGCCACCACTGCAGCGGCTTCCAGATGGTGCAGACCTGGAGCAGTCCTCCCAACAGCCCACAGAGCCAGGCAGCCCCTCCCCAAGAGGTGGTCAGCCGCAGAAACCCTCAGGAGAGCCAGAAGGCATCCTGGGCCCCCTGCTCTCCCCACAGGGTCTGATGGGGAAGTCCCGGGGCCTGATGGTCTGCCTTCCTGCCGAGTCCTCAGGGCAGAGGAGGCTGCTGTGGCTGCTCTGGGATCTGCCTCCCGAGGTCATGGCTTGCATCTGAGGCCCCCTGTGACAGCACCCCCAGCACCCAGGCCCTTGCCTGGCCTCTTCCTCTTAGCTCTGGGGTCCTTGGCTTGTTTTACCTAATAGGAGGTGGCGGAGGGGGTGCTCTGCTGCTTATGGGCCCAGGCATTAAGAGGACCAGCTGGCTCAGCCTTTGCTGACTTGGGAGCTCCAAGCCACCACGTAAGGACAGATGCCATGTGAGAGTGTCACAAAGTCCTAGGAAGGCCATGGGCGGGAGAGAGGTGCTGGGAGGACCCTGAATCAGAGATGGGGTCCCCCATTCTGGCCATCCCCCTGCACACACAGCAGCCAAATGTGGAGAGGGACATGGGGAGGCCAGCAGGAGTGACCCAGCTGAGCCCCCGTGGCCAGCTGCTCCCGGGGGGTTTGCCGCCCTGCTTCCTCTCAGTCTCAGCCCCTGCTGCTGTCCGGTCAGCCCTCACTCCACCCTGCTGTCCCCACACAGCTTTCCACCACTCGTGTAAGTGAGGCTGGCGGCAGGGAGGGCAGAGCCGCCTCGCGCTGGGCATGGCGGCCTCAGCCTCCAGTTTCCCCCCGCTGCAGGGCTGCTCATGAGACCTCACCCGACACCCATTTAAAATCGTGCTCCTCTCAAGCTTTGCCCACCCAAAGGCCTGATCCCCACCAGCCCTGTGAGACCTGGGCCCCTGTTGGGAGAGCTTGACTCCCGCAGAGTGCAGCGCTGGGGGCTGGGCCTTTCCCAGGGTCTCCGGCCAGCCTCTTGCTGAAGACACTGGAGAAAGGGTGGCTCTGCCCAGCTCTTGTCCTGAGGGAGGAAGAAGCAGAGCAGGCCTGGCAGTCTCCTTGCCCTCTGCAGTTCCAAGGCTTCTCTGTCATCTCCTCTGGTCTGCTGGGCCTGGGTCCAGGGCGTGAGCAAGAGGAGAACACCCTCGTCCCTCCAAGGCTGGCAAGATGTGCCTGTATGCACAGGTCCTGGCCATAGGGCCAGGCCACCGTGTCACTAGATTAGGGTGCTGGGACCCTCCCAGGGAGATGTGCACCTCACACCCAACTTCTGGAGCCAGGGTTCTCAGGCACAGTGCCTTGGGACAATGGGGACTTGTTCATGTGCAGATTCCTGGGCCTGGACTAGAACTCAGAGGGGCCCGGCTCAGGAACATGTGTGTTTTCAGCTACCCCTCTATTCTGCAGCAGGTGGGGTCTGGACCACCCTGAGAAACCCACTCCCTGGGCCTTCTGAAGACAATGGGTGTCCTTCAGAACCCACAGAGGGCAGCCAGCAGCACCTCTGGGCTCATCCCTCCTCTCAAGGAACTGCCCCACCTTTGGATCCTTCTCCAGGGTCCATAATGCTGTCTGCACCATGGGCTCCCTGGAAGAGAGCACCCAGGAACCATGAGGTCAGGGGGCAGGACAGAGGCTTTGGGGTCATCCTCCTGCCCCTGTCTCCCTGCTCCTTCAACCTCACAGAGGAAAACAAGGAGTGTGGGCCAGGGTGAGGAGGCTGAAGAGGGCCCTAGAGGTCTGTGTAGGTTAGGACAAAGGGCTCCCTGTGAGAAGCCTGGGCACTGTCCGCCATGTTTCCTACTGGGCTAGTCCTGTCTTTGCATCCTGGCTGGAATGTAGTTCTTCATCTGGGTCTTCTCAGGACCAAGGAGACTGCCAGACCTGATTCTGCTTCTTCCTCCCTCAGGACAAGAGTTGGGCAGAGCCACCCTCAGCCCTGGGATGAAAGAGCAGGTTCTGGGGGTGTGAGTGGGTGGATGGATGGGTAGATGGATGGATGAGTGGATGGATGGATGGAAAGGGGGAGGGATAGATGGATGAGTGGGTAGTGGATGGATGAATGGATAGGGGAGGGATGGATGGATGGATGGATGGATGGGTGGGTGGGTGGTTGGGTGCATGGAGACGGGGAGGGCTGGATGGAGAGGGAGAGGGAGGGATAGATGAGTGGGTGGATGGATAGATGAATGGATAGGGGGAAGGAGGGATGGATGGATGGATAGGTGGGTGGTTGGGTGGATGGAGAGGGGGAGGGCTGGATGGAGAGGGAGAGGAATGGATGGATGAGTGGGTGGATGAATGGAAAGGGGGAGGTATGGATGGATGAGTGGATATGGAGGAGGGAGGGTTGGATGGATGAGTGGGTGGATGGATGGAGAGGAGAGGGATGGATGGATGAGTGGATATGGAGGGGGGAGAAATGGATGGATGAGTGGGTGGATGGATGGAGAGGGGAGGGATGGATGGATGAGTGGATATGGAGGGGGGAGGGATGGATGGATGAGTGGGTAGATGGATGGATGAATGGATAGGGGAGGGATGGATGGATGGATGGATGGGTGGGTGGTTGGGTGGATGGAGAGGGGGAGGGATGGATGAAGAGGGAGAGGGAGGGATAGATGAGTGGGTGGATGGATAGATGAATGGATAGGGGGAGGGAAGGAGGGATGGATGGATGGATGGATGGGTGGTTGGGTGAATGGAGAGGGGGAGGGATGGATGAAGAGGGAGAGGGAGGGATAGATGAGTGGGTGGATGGATAGATGAATGGATGGGGGAGGGATGGATGGATGGATGGATGGATGAGTGGGTGGATGGATGGAAAGGGGGAGGTATGGAAGGATGAGTGGATATGGAGGAGGGAGGGTTGGATGGATGAGTGGGTGGATGGATGGAGAGGGAGGGATGGATGGATGAGTGGATATGGAGGGGGGAGGGATGGATGGATGAGTGGGTAGATGGATGGATGAATGGATAGGGGAGGGATGGATGGATGGATGGGTGGGTGGTTGGGTGGATGGAAAGGGGGAGGGATGGATGAAGAGGGAGAGGGAGGGATAGATGAGTGGGTGGATGGATAGATGAATGGATAGGGGGAGGGAAGGAGGGATGGATGGATGGATGGGTGGGTGGTTGGTGGATGGAGACGGGGAGGGCTGGATGGAGAGGAAGAGGGAGGGATAGATGAGTGGGTGGATGGATAGATGAATGGATAGGGGGAGGGAAGGAGGGATGGATGGATGGATGGATGGGTGGTTGGGTGAATGGAGAGGGGGAGGGATGGATGAAGAGGGAGAGGGAGGGATAGATGAGTGGGTGGATGGATAGATGAATGGATGGGGGAGGGATGGATGGATGGATGGATGGATGAGTGGGTGGATGGATGGAAAGGGGGAGGTATGGAAGGATGAGTGGATATGGAGGAGGGAGGGTTGGATGGATGAGTGGGTGGATGGATGGAGAGGGAGGGATGGATGGATGAGTGGATATGGAGGGGGAAGGGATGGGTGGATGAGTGGATATGGAGGAGGAAGGGATGGATGGATGAGTGGATATGGAGGGGGGAGGGATGGATGGATGAGTGGATATGGAGGGGGGAGGGATGGATGGATGAGTGGATCTGGAGGAGGGAGGGTTGGATGGATGAGTGGGTGGATGGATGGAGGGGGAGGGATGGATGGATGAGTGGATATGGAGGGGGAGGGGATGGATGGATGAGTGGATCTGGAGGGGGAGGGATGGATGGATGAGTGGATATGGAGGAGGGAGGGTTGGATGGATGAGTGGGTGGATGGATGGAGAGGGGAGGGATGGATGGATGAGTGGATATGGAGGGGGAGGGGATGGATGGATGAGTGGATATGGAGGGGGAAGGGATGGATGGATGAGTGGATCTGGAGGGGGGAGGGATGGATGGATGAGTGGATATGGAGGGGGAGGGATGGATGGATGAGTGGATATGGAGGAGGGAGGGTTGGATGGATGAGTGGGTGGATGGATGGAGAGGGAAGGGATGGATGGATGAGTGGATCTGGAGGGGGGAGGGATGGATGGATGAGTGGATCTGGAGGAGGGAGGGATGGATGGATGAGTGGATCTGGAGGGGGAGGGATGGATGGATGAGTGGATATGGAGGAGGGAGGGTTGGATGGATGAGTGGGTGGATGGATGGAGAGGGGAGGGATGGATGGATGAGTGGATATGGAGGGGGAAGGGATGGATGGATGAGTGGATCTGGAGGGGGAAGGGATGGATGGATGAGTGGATATGGAGGGGGAAGGGATGGATGGATGAGTGGATATGGAGGAGGGAGGGTTGGATGGATGAGTGGGTGGATGGATGGAGAGGGGAGGGATGGATGGATGAGTGGGTGGATGGATGGAGAGGGGAGGGATGGATGGATGAGTGGGTGGATGGATGGGTGGATGATGGCTGGGGTGAGTGGATGAATGGATGAGCAGTACTTAGGTCTGAGGTTTAGACAGGGCCCCGCCAGTCCTGGTTGTCTGAGGTTCCGTTAGTGGGGAGGCAGAAGCTGTCTGGAGGGTCTTAGCCTGGGAGGGCCATTGTGCGAGTGACTTGCTAGTGAGATGAGGAAGAGAAAGGGAGTGTGGGGGTGTGAGAAGGGAATAATGGTGAGGTGGAGGGGGAAAGGAAGGTGGGAGGGAGAAGCTGGGGAATAAACTGAGTCCGGCAGCTTTGAAGGTCTCCCCGCCGCAGCACAATTGCTCTAATAACACCTTGCGCTCCTTGGCGCCTCTCGGGGAGCTCAAAGCTTCCCCTGATGTCCAGGCAAGGAAGAGGAGAGATGTTATTATGTCCCGTGTATCAGATGGGGGGGGCCCAGAGGCCCAGAGACTTATCCAAGTCACTGGTCCCTGGGGCAGCTGGGGTGGCTGGGGTTCACGTCCCTCTGCAAGCCCTGCCCTGTCCTCATGCTTGCAGAGGTCTGTGAGCTGCTCAGATTAGTAACTTTCCACCTCTCACCATGAGGCCACTGCTGCCACCAGCAGGTTTTCAAACTGAGGACATCCTGGCCAGGGCAATCAAGTGACTCCGCCTAAGTCACAGATATGTCAAGGCTGGACCTGGGAGAGGGTGGATGCAGGCTGGGGAGGGGGCAGGTGTCCGCCAAGCCAGTGCAGCAGAAGGAACCCGTCACGTGGCAGCTGTTCGGTCCTCTATTCGGGCTCCACTGGTCTTTGGGCTGCACAGCTCCTCTGGGCCCAGTTTCTCATCTCATTCCTCCCTGGGCCTAGCAGGCTTCCTCTTCCCAGGCTCCATCCCTTCTTTCCCTGGCCCCCATACTACCCACTGTTGCTGAATGGAGGCCCTTGCTGTCACTGGGGTCACAGTGGGTTCCAGAGGACAGGATGGGGTGGGCTGGCTGGCATTCTTCAGGTCTGAGTCAGAGGTGAACTGTCAAATAAAACAGCACCCGGAGCAGCAATCAGCAGCCTGCAGCCAGCACAACCCCAGAGGGCGTGGTTTCGTGGTTTCCTTGGCTCCAAAAGGACCCTTTGTACCTTTATTGAAATGAGAAAAATGCAGAGCATTCCTGATCTGGGCGGCCCCGGGAAGTCCTGTGCAGACTGGCACAAGGCTGCTAATCACCCCTGCCTGGGGCAAGGAGCCCTCCACCTGCAGGTTCCCAGGAAACGTTCCCAGGCTGCAGAGCAGGGAGGGGGCAGCTCCCAGGGGTGTCGGGCTCTGGGAATCAGGCCTAGAGCAGCTCTGCCAGGCCCCAGGCTCCTGGCAATGCTGGACCCCTCCCCAAGTTTGTGCCCATCAAACCAGCTCTGTCTGCTTCCCCAGGTAGATCAGGGTCCACTGGGGCAAATTTATGGTCTTGGGAGACTGAGATCCAAGGACAAGCAGCTCCTGGCACTTTGCAGTGTGCTCAATACTCTTCTTTGGGTCAGGTGGGTTCTGGGTGAAGGCTGAATGCTCAGGGTGCGTGGATTGGTTCTCCAAAGAGCTGAGCTTCAGCGTGGGGTGTGCAGGGAGTAGCCCACTCTCTTTTCTACCTGAGCAGCCCAACCAGGACCCAGGCTTGGGAGGCTGAGCAGCAGAGCAAAAGGGAAGAGATCCCAGGAGAAAGGTATGGGGCGTGGTGGGGCAGCTGAGGACGAGGACATGGCCTCCCTGCTGCCCTGGCCCCAGCTCTACTCTGCCCTTCCTGCAGCTCAGGCCAGTGGAGCCCAGCCAGGCTGGCTGTCCGGTAGGAACCTCACCTAGGCTCTGCCCTGTTGACAGGACACACCTGTCCTTCCACTGGGCTCCTTTCATCTAGTGGGAGGGCTGTGATGACTTCCTGCCTTCAAGGAACACAGCCAGGGCCTTCAGAGCGGGCCTCAAGCGGTCGCCCGACTTATGAGCTGCCAGTGACTTCCTGGAGCTGGGTGGGAGGAGGGTGTTTCATGTTGCCGCAGAGGGTCCGGCTGGTTGCTGGGTGAGGGGCAGCGTGGGGGTGAAGAGTGCAGAGGAACTCCCCCTCTGCTGCACACCAGGCCCGGCTCCCAGGCCATGCCACCTCCGCTCCTCCTGCTGAGCCCGATACCCACACCCTGAACCCCGCTCCTCACCACAGGCAGGTGGCCTTTACCCGAAAGCCACAGGCTGGAGCTCCAGGGCCCACTTGGCTTGGTACATGGGAGGGCCCAGAGCTTCCGGGAGCTGCAGGGCACAGTTGCTGGGGAGAAGCCAGGTGCAACCTGCCGAGGAGCCAAGGAGGAACCTGCTTCTCGTCTCTAATGACTTCCAGTGAGTGATTCTCACTCTAAGTGGACACTCACACTCAGGTCTTGCTGGGGATTCTATATTCTTCGTCTTAAAGAGGCCCCCAGATTGTATAAACTTTAACCCTTGAAAACCAGAAAGGGCTCCCGATTGCTGGTGTAGTCCTACTTCCATGGTGACTGACATAAATGTGAGGAGCGTCAGCCAAGCAGGCAGGACCCCAGTCCCTCAGCGGCGGGGGTCGCAGGTCACTGATCCTCACAGGGTCTGCTTTGCCCGAGGACTGCACCAGGGCTCTTTGGCCTCTGCCAGGGTGGCTACAGTCCTCAGAGCCCCGCCCTGGGGAGAAGACACTGAAGTTCCTGGCAGCTCAAAAATGTTGTCGATGACACACCTCTTCCGGGCCACCATTTAGCCACCACTGATGAGCAGCTCCTGCGGACCAGGGGGATGATGATGACATTCCTCTTGTTTATTGTAGTGATGAACGGAATCATGTTCCCCCAGGGTTGGCCACCCCGTGTCCACTTCCAAAGGGATATCTGCATGTGGCAGCCCCCGTCTGCTCTCCAGTAAGGCCCGCTCAGGACACCCTGCGCCTCACCCTCTTCCTGGGACCCCCAGAGGCAGACCTGGTAACAGACTTACAACTTATCTTCCTACCTGCCTCTGTCTCCTACCCCTAAGGAGATGCCCCCTCCACACCCTCCTGCTCTCAGGAGAGGGCACCCACCCGCTCCCTCCAAGAGGTCACAGATGGTAAATATTGACCCTCCCGGGGACATCCTCTTTAGGGGCTGACATTCTTCTGGGGCTGAAGTGAGAGCTTCAGCAGGTGGCTGTTGGGATTGGGTGCTCTCCAAGTGTCCCAGCTGGGCTGGGCACCCTCCTCCTACCCTGGCCCTGTCCCCATGTCAGCCCCACGCTCCCTGAGGGATGGTGCAGGGCCTGCCTTTTGTATCCCCAAAGACATATTCAGGTCAATCCCAGGTACTGTGGATGCGCCTTTGGAAATTGCATCTTTGCCAATATAATTAGGATAAGATGAGGTCATACAGGACTAGGGTGGGTGGGCCCTTCCCCAGTGACGTCAGTGTCTTTATAAAAGACAGAAGAGGTCACAGACTCAGAGAGGACAGGCCCTGGGAAGGTGGAGGCTGCGCATGCAGTGCTGTGGCCACAAGCCGAGAGATGCCAGGGAGTACTGTCCCCTGTAGCCAAGAGAGGCTGACTGGAGGGTCCCGACCTCCACTTGGAGGATCCCAACTTGTTGCGTTCAACCTCCTGGTTGGCGGTCCTTTGTCCTGTAGCCCTCGCCAGCCAGTGCAGAGCCACCAGCTGTGCCCAGCCTCCCCCGTCTCTGCCTCTGTCCCTGGCCATTGCTGCTCCTGGGAGAGAGCCACAAATGCAGCAAGGGACAGGGAGAAAGGGCTCTTCTGGGGTGTGGAGTGGCCAGGGAGAGAGGAGGGCCAAGTGCCCTTGGCACCCAAGGGAGTTCCAGCTCCAGCTCGAGCCACACCTTGACGCTTTCAAGTGGGGTTTTGCTTTTGGGGAGGGCGGGGTCTGTCAAAGCTGGGAACCCAGCTTCAGGGGAGAGGTTGAGGCTGCCCAGGATCCATGTGTCAGGCTGATGCCAGCTCTCTCTGGCTTCCTGGCCCCCTCCATGATGTTAGTGAGTGATTATGCAAGGACTTAAATCCCTGGGAGGGAGTTGGCTGGGATCCTGTCCACACAGCCTGGAGCCCTCAGTCCTGCAGGCTGCTCTGGGAACTGCATGGTGGAAACATCTATTGTCCTTTAATCATGGTGACCTGGGCTGCTGTCATTGCTGGCCGAGGAGGGAGGCTGCTTCGTACATCTGCCTTGTGCAGAGCTCCTGACTCAGGGCCTCCTCTAGGCCTCGAAAAACAAATGGAGGGGGAGCCGGCTTCTCAGGAAGATTAGCGATGAGTCCCAGCCTCGCTGCTGGGCCAGGCCACCGCTGGGCTGACTCACAGGGGTGAGGGCACGGTGACAAGCTAGTGGCCCACACAGAGCTTTGCACAGGACAATTCCGCCTCTACAGGAGCCCAGCACACATGTGGGGCGTTTCCCGGGCTGTTCTTTGTTTCCCTGTCAGGCACACACTGGATGAATAGGTGCAGCCTGTGTACTCCCTGCCTCTCACACACTATATAATAAATCTAAAAATATTCATAATCCACACTTACATAAAGATACTTTGCACCACGGAATGCATCCTTTTTACTCTTCTTCAACAGAATACCAGGACGAGGTATTGCGCTTGCAGTGCGCAGAGGTTTGTGTGGCCCGGTCTCTGGAGGCCAGAGGGAGACCGGAGGTCCGAGAACAGGGTACAGTCCCTGGTGAGGGTCTTGGTCGTCTCGGCCTGGGGGAGAAGGTGGAAGGGCAAGAGGGCAGGAGCTGGAGAGCAAGAGGGAGCTGAACTCACTTTTACAACCAATCCATTTTGAGGTGACTGCCCACTCCCATGTTGAGGAGGGTGGCTCCAGGGCGGAGTCTGCAGGCCCTCCCCAGAGCCTCCAGGCGCCCCCAGCACTGCCGCCTTGCCTTGGGGTCTCAGCAGGTGCACCTGCCAGGGAGGCAGTGAGACCACAGCACTGTGGCGAACAGCTGCAGACCGCATTTGAGGTTCACAGGTTGTGGCCAAGGACTGACACAAGGGCTCGGGGACCTCTACAGACAGAGACCCTTCTACACTGTGACATTTGACAGACAGGAGGAGGGTGTACACAAGACAGCCAGTGCAGGATGGCCTCAAGGGGAACTGTGGCCCCGGCCCAGCTCCTTCTGCCAAAATCCTCCCATAGTGCCTTAAGAAAGAGCATGCCACCTCTGTGAAGGGTGGCACGCTCAGGTGGTAGAGGACGTCACACAGTGAGAGTGATGTGTGGACTGGAGGAAGGGGTCCGGGTGGGACGGGAATAGCACAGGGCAGCCGGGATCTTGCAGCACCAGAGCTGCCCTGCACACCACCCCTGCCCAGGGCAGTGTGCAGCAGGCCTGGGTCCTCCCCATGGCTGAGCTGTGCTCCACAGTAAGCACACCATGGTGCAGCTGTTCCATTGTCCCCACACTCAGGGGTTGTTGGGAAGCTGGTGATAAATGGCCAACATCCTGCCCATGTGCCTCTGGGAGTGTTGGAGGCCAGGCGACGCCCCTTCCTCCCTCCCAGGGTCTCCGTCAGGATGGTGCCCAGGGCTGTGGCACTGCAGAAGCAGCCATGAGCGGTCTACATGTGAGTGAGCATGTGTGGCTGTGTCCCAACAAAACTTTATTTACAATGGCAGTCGGCAGGCCCAGGCTGGAGTGTGCGGTCCTGCTGCGGACCTGGGGGTGTCTGGCTGGACTTCACACCAGTGAGAGCACGGAGCAGTCATCTGGGAAGGCAAGGGACAGCAGGGTTCTTTCTCTTGCTGTTGTCCCTGGATTTCAGCAAAGCAATGGCCTAATGGGTTTTAAAAGTTGGTTTAAAGTTCATTTTCACACTTTCTGGCCCCAGCAGACAAGAGGGTCATCCACAGCTGAAGACAGAAAGGGAGAAGGGCTACCAGTTCCTCTAGAGGAACTTTTTTGAGAAATGCATGCTCTGTCTGTCCAGTCAACTGCACTGGCCCTCGAACAGAGGGTGCTGTGCCCCGTGATGATTTCTCTGTCTGTGAACAGATCTGAGATGCCCAAGGCCTAGTATGACCCTGGTTTGGCATGTGTGCCTTCTCTGGGAGATGGAAAGAAACATTGGCAAGGTCACCAGGAAATGCTACTGCCTTCATTTCATGAGAAAGATGAAAGACGGAAGCCATCCCGTGATGCTGGCTCCATTCAGCATTGTGAGACCCTCACAGCCACCCACTGAGGAGCGGGAGGCTTGCAGAAACTCAGAAACCTTGCCAAGAAACCA